>NW_025225467.1:0-1538 GCF_018294505.1 Triticum aestivum
ACATCGGGTATCGGCATCCACTACGGCTTGCGTAGGGCCTCCAGAACCATATGCCACACTGACCTCGCAAAGACACAAGACATTAAAATGTGGTTGATGGTCTCCATGTCTTGGTCGCAAAAAGGACATGCCGGCTGATGAGGAAGGCCACGCCGCGCCAAGCGATCTGAGGTCCAACATCTATTCCGTGAGGCAAGCCAGGTGAAGAACCTACACTGCAATGGGGCTTTAGATTTCCAGGCCATACCCGCATATGCAGCCACCTCAAGGCCCCAAAATTTGGAGGCGTACGCCGATCGCACCGAGTAATTGCCATCGTCCTCCCAAGCCCATCGGACCTGATCTTGCGTACCCGTGGTGAGCATGATTGTCGTCGTCCTGTCCCAAAGGAGGAGAAATTCCTGCAGTGTCTCCTCATCCATGTCCGGGCCTACCTCAAGCACCCAAGATCCACCTTGTATTGCGTCGGAGACTGACCTGACCTCTCAAACACGCTGCGGGATCCTCGCATATAATCTTGGGGCCAACTCTTGAACCCTAAAACCTTGAAGCCACCGGTCCTCCCAAAACAGAGCATTCTTGTCGTCTCCCACATGCGTGATTGCGGCTGTTCTAAAAATTGATCGCGCTTCATCTGGAATTCTGATCTCGAAACCTCTCCAAGGTCGTGATCTGTCTGTACATTGTAGCCATGCCCAGCGGGCCTGGAGCGGAAGTTGAGCCAGTGTAGGTCCAGTATGCCTAGGCGTCCAGCCCATTTGGGCGTGCAAACACTCTTCCAAGCCACCTTGCACCACCATTGGCCTCATCCTTCCCGCACTAGAAAAAACCTCTACAGATCTTGATGATGGCCTTGATTGTCTGCGGGGGAAGGCTCAGGGCTAGCATGGCATGAACCGGGATTGCGCATAGCACGGACTTTACCAGGATGAGCATGCTGCCTAGGCCTTCAGTCTGCATTGGTACGTCTGGGTTGGTAGATTGTCGCTCTCTATGATGATTTCTGTTGACACACAAACATGAAGCTAGCTTTAGAGTTTTAGAGAAAAACAGAGTAACTGGAAGAAGAAAGGAGAGGTAGCAGTATTTTCGTCCGGGCTACACATGCCCTTGTTTTTCTCCCTTTTCATGATTCAGTTGTGGTTCAACTCACCCAGACAGAAACGCATTATGTCAGTTTTGAAAAAAAAGGCACGCCGATGCACTTTCGCACATCACAGTTGTTCTTTTTTACTTATAGGATCTGTGGTTATAGAAATTCCTACTATGTAATGTAAAATTTAACTATCAACTTGTGCAGAAAATGAGTGTTTGTGTCCTCTACCGTGCAATTTTCTTCTGAACAACTGACCAAACGCATAGCACCAACAAACAAAATTATTGCACTATATTCGTGACAACACATAAAGCTTTTTATTGCACTATACACATAACATCTGTAGATCACTTAAAGCACACGATTGATCTGCTTTAGCAAAGCATAAGTAATTTCCCCTATTTTTATTCTGCTTAAGTACACTTCAATTCTTAATGTCCAA
>NW_025225468.1:0-3858 GCF_018294505.1 Triticum aestivum
GAAGGGTCCACAAAAAAGCAACCTTGTCTATTCCACCATGGCCATCACCCACGAAGGACTTGCCTCACTAGGGTAGATCTTCACGAAGTAGGTGATCTCCTTGCCCTTACAAACTCCTGGTTCACTCCACAAACTTGTTGGAGGCTCTCAAGTGACACCTAACCAATCTAGGAGACACCACTCTCCAAAAGGTAATAGATGGTGTGTTGATGATGAACTCCTTGCTCTTGTGATTGAAATGATGGTCTCCCCAACACTCAACTCTCTATCATAGGATTGGATTTGGTGGAAAGATGATTTGAGTGGAAAGCAACTTGGGGAAGGCTAGAGATCAAGATTCATATGGTTGGATTGGAATATCTTGGTCTCAACACATGAGTAGGTGGTTCTCTCTCAAAAAATGAATGCTGGAAGTGTAGGCACGTTCTGATGGCTTCCTCCATGAATGAGGAGTGGGTGGAGGGGTATATATAGCCTCCACACAAATCTAACCGTTACACACAATTTACCAAACTCGATGGGACCAAATCAGAAAACTCGGTCGAACCGATTTAGTTCATAATGTGACCATTAGGCATTTCGGTGGGACCGATATGATCAACTCGGTGGGACCAATGTTCAAGGGTTAGGGTAAAACCTCATCTCGGTTTGACCGATTACACAACTCGGTGGGACCGATTTGGTAATAAGCAAAGCAGAGAGTTGGTCAGACAAACTCGGTGTGACCGATTACATATTCTCGGTGAGACCAAAAATATTGCAATAGACAATAGAGAGTTTGCAAGCCCATCTCGATGAGACCAAGATCCCATTGGTGAAACCGAAGTGACTAGGGTTTCTGGCAGTGACTATGTCAAATGAACTCGGTGGCGCCGGATGGATCAAATTGGTGGGGCCGAGTTTGACTTTTGGTTTGGAACATATGTGGATTGAGAAAGTGGTCGAGGGCTTTGGAGCATATCACTAAGCACTTTGAGCAAGCAAGCATTAAGCAACACCTCATCCCCTTTTAATAGTATTGGCTTTCCTATAGACTCAATGTGATCTTGGATCACTGAAATAGAAAATGTAGAGTCCTGAGCTTTAGAGCTTGAGCCAATCCTTTGTCCTTAGCATCTTGAAGGGGTTCCACATTCTCTTGTCCATGCCACTCCACTGTTGAACATATCTGAAATACACTAGATAAAAGTTTTAGTCCAACAAGAGATATGTTGACATTAATTACCAAAATCACCCAGGGAGCACTTGTGCTTTCAAAGTCCCCTCCCACAATGTAAGGAACTTGCATACTACCACACATAGCAGCGAGCTCAAGCAGGAACTCTTCCTTGTGTTCTTCGTGTGCAGAGCCATAAACTACCAACAAACCCCGTCTATTTTTCTTATTTTTCCATAGACAACAACTTGAAGAACGTATTTGCCTTTATTGCAGGCAACAAGCTCCAGTGTGTCTTGCCTCACTCCACATAAAATACCCCCAGACTTAGCCTCAGATGGAATCCAGTTCCATTTGAAAAGGTTAAAAGGGTCAATTCTCCTCAAACATTTCTGGGTAAAATCCTTTTTCATGGTCTCTTGCAGACCCAGGAAATCAAGAGAATGGTCACTAATAAGGTCAGAGAGGCAGGTGGCCATTCCTCTCTTGCCCACCCCTCTGCAATTCCAGATGAGCCCTCTCATCTGGAACGTTTCTTATGAAATTTAGACTTAGTAGCCCACCAGGAGATGCGGCAGGACTATGACTGATCACCCCCGAAACCAAAACCTTTTTCTCGCTTCTAGTCACAGGTTTTGAAAGCTTGACAACAGGTTTTTTGGGGTTTTTTTCTTGGATTTAACAGACGCCACCCGATCATGGATTATCTCATCTTGGTCGAGCCAAGTTAAATTCACAAGGGCAATCTTTCCTATCTCATTAGTTATAAAAATGTCATCCTCACAACTTTGATCAGTATTTACTAATCTTTTCTTCTCATCTAAATTTTTTCTAACATGCTCAAGCTCTCTAAGCACGTCAATACATGCAAATCGTTATCAGGAATGGCTACCCCCATATTAGACGCCCTACTAATTAATTCAGCATCAGATAAAGCAGCAAAAGAATTTTTTCAAGCATTTTGGGAGTTACCTTCAAGGTTTTTCTTGCTTGCCAGCTTCTCAGCTTTGGCCATCACATGTTCCTGCATCCCCTGCATATTACATTTGCTGAGTCTGGGTAAATCTTCAGGAGCTAGTGGGGGAGTGAGGATCAACTCATCACTGCATTCAGAGGGAGGAAGTTGTACCACATAGTCCTTCGAGATCTTCATATTAGGATCCACTTCATCCTCCATCTCCACGACCTGAGATGATTTAATTACCACCTCTGCATAGGATAAAGAAGATTGTCTGACAGGAGTTATGTTCACCTGCACATCTTGCACCGAAGTACCATGCTCAGCAGGAGCTTGCACCACAGTATTGATCACAGGGACCACCCAGCCTGCAGTATCAAGTTGTTCTTTTTACCCATTTTCCTCATGATCCCTGGCCATGGTCTTGATAAGCAAGGAACTGTCAACATCGCTCTCAGATGAGGACGACCCCTCATTTTCCCGTGGTAGCACATGACAGGTTTTGCCACCACGAAATGAGGTGCCTGGATGTTCAGAATCAGGGGTCCCAAGCTGTTCATCAGCTTTCTCATGATCAGCCTGCTTCCGCTTGGGCGTTTGATTCATCCATATGAGTTGAGCACAACATTAAGTGGCTAAAATGTACACGACTCCGGTGTTGGATAGGGAGACAGAGTTTGCCTTCTAGGAAAAGACTAAAGATGTCCAAGAACTTTCCAATTGCCGGATGTGGACTTGTATCAATCATGTCACCAACATAGTTGGGCCCAAATAGCCAACAATATTAAAATAAGAGACATTAGAGTACTATAAAGGCATCTACAACGCTGACCTCAAATCAGACACCGCATCCTTTTAGAATTTCAACTAAAATTGTAAGATTTGTTTAACTGACACTAGGCAACACTCCTTGGATACTTGAAATCTTGCCCACACGCATACAATAAGCATAATATCAAACCAAGATAGACAAAGGTATAGCAACAAATCATTCATAAAATGATATACTTTTTGAAGTCCATGGCGGGGTCACCGTTGTTGAAGATGTGATGCCCGTAAAGCTTCCGCCGTCTCGCGGCAGAAGGCACGCCGTCATTGTCGCTGCCCCCGTCCGAGCCGCTCCTCCTCTCCACCGTGCAGTAGACAGCGAGGCCGCGCAGGAGCCGACCCGCTAGGACCCGGATGGGGCCCTAAGGGCCCCGATCTGGGCCATTTTTTTAAATGAGTGAAAATTATATTAATAGATTAAGTGTAATGTTTTTTTAAAATGAGTGAAAATTATTTTCTGTAAACGAGTGTATTGTGTTTTTTGAAATGAGTGAAATCTATCTTTTGTAAACGAGTGCAATGTGTGGGGACTATGTAGAACAAAACGAATGAGTGAAATGAATTTATTGAAACTGAAAAGTTCTACTTGTGAAGACGAGTAAAGAAATATTCAAAAGGAACCTAGTTCAAAAGAAACATCTCGAATGAACCTATTTCATAAGAATTACGTGAAACAAACCTATTCCATAAGAAATGAGTGAAATGTGTTTATTGAAATGACTGAGATCATTTTTTTATACAAGTGAAATATCAGTTTCACAAGCACACAGTGAAAATAGTTTTAAAATATATCTTTTGTGATGAGTGAAAAAGGTTTTTTACAAACGCGTGAAATATAGTAATTCAATTGAGTGAGTATAATGCATTTTCTGAAGAGTGAAATCCATCTTTTGTAAATGAGTGCAATGTGTTTTCT
>NW_025225468.1:4019-12870 GCF_018294505.1 Triticum aestivum
TTTTTTAAATGAGTGTTATGTGTTTTCTGAAACTAGTGAAATGAGTGAAATCTATCTTTTGTAAGGAGAGAAATCGCTTTTTTTAAACAAGTTTAATGTAGTATTTCAATTGAGTGTAATGTGTTTTATGAAATGAGTGAAATTAGTTTCTTCACACGAGTGAAATATAGTTTTAAAATCTATATTTTGTAACAAGTGAAACCAGTTTTTTTAAACGAGTGAAATATAGTATTTCAGTTGAGTGAGTCTAATATGTTTTCTGAAATTAGTGAAGTCTATCTTTTGTAAATGAGTGTAATATGTTTTCTAAAATTAGTGAAATAAGTTTTTTGAAGCCTACGGCAGGGGCTCCGTCATACTGGAGGTAGCATTCGGCTCCCCAGGAAACTACAGAAGCGAAGAACTACCCTTCACCATCGCACCCTTCCAAAGCGGCTATCATGCATTGCTTGGAAGAACGGCCTTCGCCCGCTTCAACGCAGTACCACACTATGCCTACCTTACACTCAAGATGCCAGGTCCACGTGGCGTCAAAACCATTAACGGAAACACAGAGCGCTCTTCACGCGTAGAGGAACACGCGACGGCCCTAGCCGGACTATAAGCGGCCTCCAATATTAGAAAACATGACTGGTCATTAAGACCACAGACACGGTTAGACAAGTCCGGTAGCCTGGATAAAACTGAACCAGGGCACCGTATATGTAATCCCATAGAGGAAACAAGGGGCTATAAATATTTAATACAGCCCCACACTTGGCTCAACCTTATTGGCAGGCCAACATATTACACTTTTATTATCCATCGCATACTTACGTTGTACTCTCCTACGAGTTTCCTTTTTTTATAGACAACATTCGCGCGATACCCTTCTAGGATACGGCACAATGGAGACAAATGCGCAGACGTGCAACAGGGCCCCGCTCAACAGGTTTCTTTTTAGATTAAGCCCCTGTGTAAACCTTTTCTATTGCCTCTTGTTGTTTAACCATCCCATGGGTTCCATACCCACAGAGGATACTGCCGTTATTGGCATTTCGCCACGACAGATTAACGCGCGTACCTGGAAATATAGGGTTTATAATGAATGGGCATTCTTCAGCCCATTTTCTGTTATAAAGTCCGAATACCTTCAGGAGTGTTTGGCGTCACGAGTTTGGCCTTATATGCATCAGCTCCGAATCATGTCTTTGGTCAAATGTTGGGTTTACCCGGCTCCTGGGTTTGCCGCCTTATGTTCCGCTCTTATCAGCTAAGGCGGCCAAAGGAGAACTACTGCGATTGTGCCCTGGTTATTCCGGATGAGCACCTGAGTAGAGAAAGCCGAAAACTGTCTTTCATGATACAGCGTGAGACTGTTCAACCACTCGAAGACTTACCAGAATCTTTAGGATTCCTCCGCATTAATGAAGGGCCGTTAACCGGCCATGTACATATGCACCCGTATTCGGATGCACGCAAAAGTACTAGGGGCTACATAGTAGCCCCACTGTCAAACTCCTACGGCTAAGTAAAAGTGTTACAGCTATTTAGTTCGGTTGCCTAGTTCGACGTGCAATCACCTCCTTAATGGACCAAGACGTTGGATCAAGTGTGACTACACATATTTTTCGTGAACACCCCCGCATTGTATGCATGGGGACAGAAGCCAAAGACTGCTAACTTTCGGATTACTTAGATATGTATGTATATATATATATATATATATATATATATATATATATATATAAGGCCGCACAGGGGACACAATAATATTTTCAGGCAAAAAGTATAAATATAGCCTCATAATCAAAATAACATTGTTTTTACAATGATTCGATGTTTCACTCGAACAATATACTCTTTGAGCACTGCGCCTCTATTAAGCAGGCACCTTCTGTTACCTGCTCCAAGTAGTGCTCGGCTGAATACTGGCCTCCCGCCTCGCTATAATGGTAGCCTCCATATCTGTCCAATAGGCTTTAACACGGGCAAGAGCCATTCGTGCACCCTCTATGCACACCGACCTTCTCATGGCATCGATCCGAGGCACGACCCCAAGGAATTGTTGCACCAAACCAAAGTAACTGTCCGGCTTAGGCCCCTTTGGCCAAAGATGGTCTATTACAGACCGCATTGCAAGCCCGGACAACCTGTGAAGTTCCGCTACAGCAACCATCTTCTCACTTAACGACAGCGGGCGAGTGGGAGCATTGAATTGCGACCAGAAAAGCTTCTCCACTTCCTTATCACCTTGATCCTCACAGAACTTGGCAGCGTCAGCTGTACTCTTCGCCAAATCCGCATACGCATCTGCCGGACTCTAGTGTCCATCCAGGGGAGCATACTTCGGATCCAAAAACTTCGTCCGCATTAAGTAGGAGCCCCCAACCACGATTTTACCGGCCTGTTGAAGCTCCTCCCGCGCACCCCTGAGCTCGGTCCGCATCTCCTTGGTGGCATTAAGTGCCTTGTTCAGGTCGGCCGAACTATTCTTATGCTCCTTTTTAAGGAGCTCATACCGGTCAGCGGCATTTTTTAACTCCACAGCCATTTCGGCTATCTTTTCCTTGCTTCGGCGATGAGCAGCCTGTTCGGCTCTCAATTCCTCGGCCGCCTTTAGGGCAGCCGCATTGCTAACCCGAGCTTGTTTCTTGGCCTGGGCAAGTTCCGCCCTCAGGGCTTCCACGACAGCAGCACCGTCTGCAGTCCAAGCATATTGCATTAATATTATGCCACTCTCATATTTTCCTATATAAATAAGGAAAGAAGAGCACATACCTTGTGACTCGTTCAGCCGCTCGTTCACCAGCGTGATATCGGCATCAATAGATCCAATTTGCCTCCTTAGTTCGGCAACTTCAATGGACTGTTCGGTAGCTGGATCCTTAGATACCTGCGCATATGTACAGCGCAATCAGTACTTACAAAATATGATCCTCCGCTTGCCGCCTAGGGCGGGCAACCAGAGTCTCAGGGGCTACTATCCATATGGAGCACACCTAGCGCGTGCCTCACTGCCAAAAATTGTGTATTTTTCACTACATACCTCAAAGCCTCTGAGCAGGCTCGTAAATGCCTCATTCAAACCACTTGTAGCGGATGAAATCTTCTTAAGCACCACGCTCATTAATGAGCGGCGCTCCTCCGATAGCGCAGCTCGCTCTAGAAGGCCTGTCAGTATATCCGGCCGGACATCGAACTGTGCTGAACCCTTCTCATTGCCCCCCGTGGGAGCCAAACGCTCCGGGCTCAGGGCGGCTGACGTATTAGCCTCCGGCTTTGGCAGGTCCGGACTCCTCCTGACGACACCTTGGTGTCGCCCGCTTCATGAGGCGGAGAGGTGGGTGGAGTCTCGCTCTCCATCATCTCCTGAGGAAGATCCCCTGAAGACGAACTCTGTTGAGAATAGCTGCTAGCCGGACTGCAAAAGTCGAATCCTGGTTATGGATCTTGGAGAAACACAGTACCTTCGAATTAATGATTAACTTATAGCTCGGTGGAGGGCTGGCCCGTTGGTGGGCACGACGCGGTGAGGGTGCCCGTCGGGGCAGAGCCCCCTGGTGATACCTTTTTCCCTTGCTTGGGCATCTCCGTCTCCAAGTCTTCGGTGGCGGCCCTCTTCTTCCCGCGTGGGGAGGAGGCTTTAGCCTCCCCCTTCCCGACTATCCTCCTCAAGGGAGGTAACAATTCCCCCGGTTTGGATGCGCAGCGTGTGAAGTTCGGCTTCCCTGTTCTTCCCCTTGTCCTTCCCTGAGGGCATTCTGCTGAGCACCCGATCAAGCATCTTGGCGATGGTTGGACTAGGCGAGCCTTCGGGAAGTGGCGCCGGACACCTGATTCTCTCCGCCTTGCTGAGCCATTCCTGGCCACGGATGATTTTCAGAATAACAACTATGGCAAATATAAGACATAGTGTCCGGTATCAAGGTTACTTACTTGGGTATCTAGGCGATTGCAGCTTAGGCCCGCATCCTCGGTGGTGTCCGGACACTCTACTTGTGGTCCGAAGAATAATTTGCACATCCCTTCGAGCTTCAGACCGAAGAAGTGCTTAACAGTCCGCGGACCCTCTGGATTGAACTCCCACATCCGGAGAGGCCGGCGTTGGCATGGCAGCATCCGTCGGATTAACATCACTTGAATTATGCTGACGAGATTAATGTCACTCTCAAGAAGCTCCCGGATGCGATTCTGCAGTACTGGTACATCGCCAGCGGGCCCCCAATTCCGTCCTATGTCGGTCCAAGATGCTAGTTGTGACGTAGGGCCCGAGCGGAACTCGGGGGCGACTACCCACTTTGTGCCTCTGGGAGCTATGGCATAAAACCACCTCCGCTGCCATACATCAGATACTTCTAGGAAAGAACCCTCTGGCCATGGGGCATCGGCGTTCCTGATTATTATGGCACCTCCGCACTCCACATGTCACCCCTTGATCATCTTCGGCTTCACATTAAAGGTCTTGAGCCATAAGCCAAAGTGTGGAGTGACATGGAGAAAGGCCTCACATACAATGATGAATGACGAGATATGGAGGATAGCGTCTGGAGCTAGATCATGAAAATCCAACCCATAATAGAACATGAGCCCCCTCACAAAGGGATCGAGGGTGAGGCCCAAGCCATGGAGGAAGTGAGTAACAAACACGACGCTCTCATTGGGCTCTGGTGTAGGGATGACCTGCCCTGGAGCAGGAAGCCTGTGCTGGATGTCAGCGGTCAGGTATCCGACCTCCCTAAGCCTCGCAATGTCCTCCTCTTGAATCGAGGAGGCCACCCACCGGCCTTGAGGGTTGGATCCGGACATATTGGAGGATCTGGGGTGTTTGGGCTTAGGTCTCGGGTGTTAGAACTCGTGGTGCGAGAAGGCACGAGGGAGGTGGAAAGGAGGCATTGGCCTCGGCCCCTTTATAAAGGGGGTGAATATCAAGAGTCCTCAGCGTGACCGCTTGAGGCTTATCTAAAAACACACGGAGTCATACCAATGGTCGTCGTCGGGTTACGCACGCCCTTATTGATGAAAGATCTCATAATAAGAGGAACACGATCTGTGCTTTGGCAGGACGTGCCAATAAAACCGCCTCGCAATGCGAGTCGGGGTGGGGCGAGAAATGCCGGTTCGTGTTGGACCAGGCCACGATGCAAGGGCACGACATACGAAGATTGCCAGCAGATCAAATTTATGCTATGTTCCCTACAATGGTATGTGAAGATCGCCTCGCAGATCCGGACACGGTCTAAATGTTCGATAATTACTTTGGAGTATTCGGAGATGGAACCCGCCTTGCAATGCCAAAGACAAGACTGCGCGCCGGACTCATCGTCATTGAAGCCTGGTTCAGGGGCTACTGAGGGAGTCCTAGATTAGGGGGTATCCGGACAGCCGGACTATATGCATCGTCCGGACTATTGAAGCGTGAAGATACAAGACTCAAGACTCCATTCCGTGTCCGGATGGAACTCTCCTTTGCGTGGAAGACAAGCTTGGCAATCCGGATATTGTATTTCCTTCCTTGTAACCGACTCCATGTAAACCCTAGCCCTCTCCGGTGCCTATATAAATCGGAGAGTTTGGTCCTTAGAAGGACGATCACAATTACAATCATAATCATCATAGGCTAGCTTCTAGGGTTTAGCCTCTACGATCTCGTGGTAGATCAACTCTTGTACTACTCATATCATCAATATCAATCAAGCAGGAAGTAGGGTTTTACCTCCATCGAGAGGGCCCGAACCTGTGTAAACATTGTGTCCCTTACCTCCTATTACCATTAGCCTAAGACGCACAGATCGGGACCCCCTACCCGAGATCCGCCGGTTTTGACACCGACAGTCTCCATGATGAGGAGCTCGGGGCTGAGGGTATGTACCAGTAACTATGTGTTTGATCTCTCTCTCTCTCTCTCTCTCTCCCTCGTGTTCTTGATTTGGCACGATCTTGATGTACTGCGAGTTTTATTACTATAGTTGGATGATATGGTGTTTCTCCCCCTCTACCTTCTTGTGATGAATTAAGTTTTACCTTTGAGGTTTCACTATTATCGAATTGAATACTTTTATGGATTTGAGAACACTTGATGTATGTCTTGCGTGGGATACCCGTGGTGACAATGGGGTGTTCTATTGATTCACTTGATGTATGTTTTGGCACTCAACTCGCGAATTCCCGAGGTGACATTGGGGTAATCTATGCATAGGGGTTGATGCACGTTTTCGTCCTTGTTTCTCCGGTAGGAATCTTGGGGCACTCTTTGAGGTTCTTTGTGTTGGATTGAATATTATGAATCTGAAGTTGTTCGATGCATATCATATAATTGACCCACAGATACTTGTGGTGACAATGGCATTAGAGTATCTAGGTGACATTAGGGTTAATTGATGTGTTTTCATATGGTGTTAATTTACTACAAACTCTAGGGCTGTTTGTGACACTTATAGGAATAGCTCAATGGATTGATCGGAATGAATAACTTTGAGGTAGTTTCGTACCCTACAAGAAATTTATCTTATGTTCTCCACGATAGGAAATTTGAAGTGACTCTTTGTCGCATGTTGAGGGATTGCCATATGATTTAGTTATGTTATCATTGTTGAGAGAACATGCACTAGTCAAAGTATGAACCCTAGGCCTTGTTTTCAAGCATTGCAATACCGTTCTTGGTCACTTTTGTTACTTGCTACCTTGCTGTGTTTATATTTTCAGATTACAAAAAATTACAAAAACCCATATCTACTATCCATACTACACTTGTATCACCATCTCTTCGCTGAACTAGTGCACCTATACAATTTACCATTGTATTGGGTGTGTTGGGGACACAAGAGACTCTTTGTTATTTGGTCGCAGGGTTGTTAGGGAGAAACCATCTTCATCCTACGCCTCCCACAGATTGATAAACCTTAGGTCATCCACTTAAGGGAAAATTGCTACTGTCCTATAAAACTCTGTGCTTGGAGGCCCAACATGAGTCTACAAGAAGATGGTTGCATAGTAGACATCAAGCTCTTTTCTGGCGCCGTTGCTGGGGAGGTGAGTGCTCGAAGGTATATCTTTAGATCTTGCAGTAGAATCTTTTAGTTTCATACTTTATCACTAGTTTAGTCTATAAAAGAAAACTATAAAAAATGGAATTGAGGTTGCCTCATGTGCTTCATCTTTTTAATGTCTTTCATGAAAATGATGGGAAGGAAAATTGTGCCAAAGTGTTAGAAGAAGAAGCCAATAGAATGTTTGGCACTAAATTTTTGAATGATGAGAATGATTTCAATGTTGTTAGTATGAATGTTTTTAATATCCATGATGCTAATGATATGCAAAGCCACAATCTTGGGGATGCTATGTTTGATGAAGATGATATTTTTAGTCCCCCAAGTTTTGATAAGAAAATTTATTATGATGATAGCATGCCTCCTATTTATGATGATTATGTTGATGAAAGTGGGTTTGGAAGAGTGTCAACTCTAGCAAATAATGATCCCACTATTTTGGAGGGTGTTGAATCTTTTCACGATATTGATAAAAGTGGATTTGGCGGGGTCATGACTTTATTTAGTGATGAATCCACTATTTTGGAAGAGGTTCCAATTGACTATGATAAAAAAGTTGCTATCTATGATGATTATTGTGATGACATATATGCTATAAAGAATAATGATAACCATGAAAATTGTCATCATGATCTTAATTTTCAATTGGATTATGCCTCACATGATAGTTATTTTGTTGACTTTGCTCCCACTATTATGAAGGAGAATAAATTTGCTTATATGGAGAGTAATAATTTGTTTATGCATGTTGATCATGAAAAGAGTGCTTTATGTGATAGTTATGTTGTTGAATTCCTTCATGATGCTACTGAAAATTATTATGAGAGAGGAACATATGCTTCTACATATTGCAATGATATCAAGTTTCCTCTCTATGTATTGAAAATCTTGAAGTTTTGCTTGTTTTACCTTCCTATGCTCGTTGATTCTTGCTCCCATAAATTGTTTGTTCACAAAATCCCTATGCATAGGAAGTGGGTTAGACTTAAATGTGCTATTCATATGCTTCATGATGATCTCTTGGTGTTTCAATTCTTATCTTTTATGTGAGCATCATTGAAATCATCATGCCTAGCTAAAAAGGCATTAAAGAAAAGCGCTTGTTGGGAGACAACCCAACAGTTACCCCTACTGTTGTTATGTGTTAAAACGATTAAGCTACTGTAGTAATCATGTTTAATAGATTTTGCTTCAATAAAGTGCCAAGTAAAGCCTTTAGGATAGTGTGGATGATAGTTGACTTGATTCTGTGCAAAAACAGAAACTTTTGCGCTTAGTACAGGAATTTTAGAAATTCACTGGAACGTGATTTTGGTATGAAGTTTTGACACATGATTGATATACAAATTTTCCACGTTGTCCTAATTTTTCAGAATTTTTGGAGTTGCATAAGTATGGTGGTTGTTCAGATCATTACAGACTGTTTTGTTTTTGACAGATTCTGTTTTCAATGCATAGTTTGCTTGTTTTAGTGATAGCTTATATTAAGCAATATAAATCGTGGAAATGATATAGTAAAGCAGTAATTATGTGAAAACAATTATTAATCTTGTCTTGACAGTACCAAAGTGAATGATTTGTCTTTAACCAATCTCACGAAGTTCCGTTAAGTTTTATGTGATTGAAGTTTTCAAGTTTTGAGGTGAGATATCGATATGAAGAGAATAAGGAGTGACAATACCCTAAGCTTGGGGATTCCCAAGGCACCCCCAAGGTAATATTCAAGGAACACCCAAGCAACTAAGCTTGGGGGTGCCCTGGAAGGCATCCCCTCTTTCGTCTTTAACATTATCGGTAACCTCACTTGGAGCTATATTCTTATT
>NW_025225468.1:17294-18462 GCF_018294505.1 Triticum aestivum
GGTCACTTTTGTTACTTGCTACCTTGCTGTTTTTATATTTTCAGATTACAAAAACCCATATCTACTATCCATACTACACTTGTATCACCATCTCTTCGCCGAACTAGTGCACCTATACAATTTACCATTGTATTGAGTGTGCTGGGGACACAAGAGATTCTTTGTTATTTGGTTGCAGGGTTGTTTGAGAGAGACCATCTTCATCCTACGCCTCCCATGGATTGATAAACCTTAGGTCATCCACTTGAGGGATTTCCAGGCCATTTCCTTCTGCGCATAACCTGCCGAGTAAGCACTGCATCCTATGACATTTGCTAGAGGAAGATTTTGATTTTGAGAGGTATTTTAGCTTTCCAGATCCATCTATAGTGGCACCCACTAATAGATCTCTCAAGCCACTTATAGACTGATTTGGTTGAAAGTTTGCCAACTTAGCCCCCAGGAAACAGTCACTTTCATTAGACAACGACAGACCACTGATGGTGGCCTGGACCACTTTCCATTGTTAAGACAGCTCTGCAGTAAGCCCTCGTCTGAAGAAAGTGTTATTGTTAGCAAGGTTCACCTTATCCACCGTGCACCCTGGATCATTGCACACTGCGAAGAGTTGTGGGAATTTCTCTTGAAATGGGGGCAGCCCATTTATGGAGTCCACCCAGACCCGAGCTATGTTTCCAGATTCTGTGTGGATCTTCCTCCCCACCATATAAACCTCTTTCACCTTCAATAAAACTTTCCAGCATGGTGAGTCAGAAAATATGGGGCCAACCTCAGCTACAGTTTTATTCCTAAGGTATCTAGCACGAACAATATCTTGGCAAACTCCATTTTGGGTCTCTATCTTCCACCACCATTTCACCATCAAGCTGATGTTTTGCTTTCTAAGGTCCTTAACCCCCAGACCACCTTTATCCCTGGATCTGCAGATTCTATTCCACTTGACAAGGTGATGCCTCCTTTTCTTATTACACCCTTGTGTTAGGTTCTATGGTAGGGTGCGTCGACTGCAAATTAAAATTGTCCTACGCGCAGAACAACCAGGAACATGCTACGGGATATGGATCGCAAATCGTTACCACTAGTTGCGCCGTGCCATGCAGTAGAAGTAGAGTTGAGGCAGCGCGTCCCCGGAGTCGCCTCGCATTCCCGGGGTCGTCTCCTCCTTGCC
>NW_025225468.1:18472-29596 GCF_018294505.1 Triticum aestivum
CCGAGTAAGCACTGCATCCTATGACATTTGCTAGAGGAAGATTTTGATTTTGAGAGGTATTTTAGCTTTCCAGATCCATCTATAGTGGCACCCACTAATAGATCTCTCAAGCCACTTATAGACTGATTTGGTTGAAAGTTTGCCAACTTAGCCCCCAGGAAACAGTCACTTTCATTAGACAACGACAGACCACTGATGGTGGCCTGGACCACTTTCCATTGTTAAGACAGCTCTGCAGTAAGCCCTCGTCTGAAGAAAGTGTTATTGTTAGCAAGGTTCACCTTATCCACCGTGCACCCTGGATCATTGCACACTGCGAAGAGTTGTGGGAATTTCTCTTGAAATGGGGGCAGCCCATTTATGGAGTCCACCCAGACCCGAGCTATGTTTCCAGATTCTGTGTGGATCTTCCTCCCCACCATATAAACCTCTTTCACCTTCAATAAAACTTTACAGCATGGTGAGTCAGAAAATATGGGGCCAACCTCAGCTACAGTTTTATTCCTAAGGTATCTAGCACGAACAATATCTTGGCAAACTCCATTTTGGGTCTCTATCTTCCACCACCATTTCACCATCAAGCTGATGTTTTGCTTTCTAAGGTCCTTAACCCCCAGACCACCTTTATCCCTGGATCTGCAGATTCTATTCCACTTGACAAGGTGATGCCTCCTTTTCTTATTACACCCTTGTGTTAGGTTCTATGGTAGGGTGCGTCGACTGCAAACTAAAATTGTCCTACGCGCAGAACAACCAGGAACATGCTACGGGATATGGATCGCAAATCGTTACCACTAGTTGCGCCGTGCCATGCAGTAGAAGTAGAGTTGAGGCAGCGCGTCCCCGGAGTCGCCTCGCATTCCCGGGGTCGTCTCCTCCTTGCCGGTCTCCCATGTAGCCAATCGGATCCCGCGAACAGGTTCGCTAGAGCGGCGCAAGTGCACCGCCTCTAACGGTATCCGCACGTGCAGAAGGAACATCGTGCGGCGGACTGCTAGGTCCGATCACACAACCGGCGGCGAGTGGAGGTGGCTATTCGCAACACATGCAAACCCTAGTGACAGTGCCAAAGCCATTAACCAAATAAGTGTGCCGCACCTCCACTTTATATAGGCATCTGTCGCGGGCTCATCTCTTGGCCTCGCACAGATCCTAAAGCCCACAAGTCTACTCGGCCATAATCCGAATATAGCTCGGATCACATCCGACCAGTGTCCTCGGATCCGACCTCGTAGGTTCCTTCCCTTAAGTGCGCGACTCCTTAGGTTTAAGCCGGCTTGGTCACAGTTCGGATCACCTCCGAACTGCGCGGTTGGTAGCGGCCTCTAGCAAGGCATGCCGAACACCAAGCAGACTATGAAGCTGGTTAGGGGAACCTGTACATCACACTTCTGTTCCCTTTGCCACACGATATATGTTGTCGGGTTCAAGGTAAGCTTGTCATCCTTGTGCTTGTCCGACCTCTTTCTCATTCTAGTGATGCCGACCACTATCCGGATTATCTCATAATCCTTGTCGCATGGCCATGCTTATCCTGGTCGGATCACACGAGGTGCCCAGAGTATATCTCTCCTAATCGGAGGGGCAAATCCCATCTTGCTCGACCATGTCTCGTAGCATGGGTCTGGACAAGCCTGAAACCTACCTTTGTAACTACCCAGTTACGGAGTAGCGTTTGGTCGGCCCAAAGCAGGTCTGTCACCATCCCCAGTACATGTGCCAGCTCAGGTCTTAGGACATAGAACGTATGTTGTACTGGAGACTCACAGATGACATATCGCTGCGTCTCATAGTTGGGTCTGTCCGACTTGGACCTTATCTCGGCTCGGATCCGACTATGTCGAATCCGACCAGATCCTTCTGAGTCCATATTATCCGGTTAGCATCCAATGCTCCATGGCTAGTGAGACCGAGCCATCCACCGTGTCATATGCTAGTCTTGTTGGCTGCGCGTCCACACAACCCTTTCGACTAGGGACCTTTTAGGATAGTAATCATACAATTCATAGTCCCACAAACAAGTCACGTACTTGCTGATATACATCATTGATAATGTCCAAGGACTATCTTTATTCATAAACACAAGGAAATATCATCATACATGATTGCCTCTAGGGCATATCTCCAACAGCCTCCCACTTGCACTAGAGTCAATCAAATAGACATCGAATGCCCATAGCTCTAACGTGCCCCTCATGCTTGGGTTATGGAAGTGGCTTAGTCAACGGATCTGCAACATTTGCATCCGTATGAATTTTGCATAACTCTACATCACCATTCTTTACGATCTTTCTTATTAGGTGATATTTCCGATCTATGTGTCTGACCTTGTGGTGATTCCTCGGCTCCTTGGCTTGTGCGATGGCACCAGAATTATCACAATAAAGGTCCAACGGTTTTACCGAGGCTGGGAAAATACCAAGATCATCCAGAAAGTTCCGGATCCAAACACCTTCCTTTGCAGCTTCACAAGCCGCAATGTATTTGGCTTCTGTTGTAGAATCGGCCATCGTATCTTGCTTGGAACTCATCCAGCTCACTGCTCCTCCGTTCATGACGTACACGAATCCGGACTGTGATCGACAACCTCCATAAACTAGGAACATCTCTTTAGTCCTTTTCAGGCACTTCAAAATAGTCTTTACTGCTGCCCAGTGACTCTCACCTGGGTTGGCCTGGTATCTGCTTGTTAGGCTTATTGCAAAAGCACCATCAGGCCTTGTACATATCACGACATACATTATGGATCTGATTGCCGAGGCATACGGAATCCTTCTAATCCTGCTTCGCCCATCAGATGTCGAAGGACTCTGAGTCTCGCTTAGCCTTATACCATGTGAGAGTGGCAAGAACACTTTCTTCGCCTCACTCATGTTGAACCGCTTCAACACTTTATCTATGTACGTGCTCTGGCTTAAGCCGAGCAAGCTCCTCGACCTATCTCTATAGATCTTAATGCCTAAAATATACACTGCCTCACCAAGGTCCTTCATCGAAAACTTTCCATTCAATGACTCCTTGACCGAGTTCAGCATCGAAACATCATTTCCGATCAGTAGTATGTCATCCACATACAAGATCAAAAACACTATCGAGCTCCCACTTAACTTCTTATATAAACAAACGTCCTCTTCGCTTTTGATGAAACTGAGACCAGTGACGACCTCATCAGAACGAATGTTCCAACTCCGAGATGCTTGCCTCAACCCATAAGTTTATCTCTTGAGCTTGCATATCTTACTAGCGCAAGTCGGATTAACAAAACCCTCGGTGTATCATATACACGTCCTCGGTTAAATTTCCGTGAAGGAAAGCCGTTTTGACATCCATCTGCCATATCTCGTAATCGAAATATGCAGCTATAGCTAGTACGATCCTCATCGACTTCAGCATCGCTACCGACGAGTAAGTCTCGTTGTAGCCAATTCCTTGAACTTGTCCATAACCTTTAGTGACAAGCCGAGCTTTGTGGATCTGAACATTTCCATCTACATCGGTTTTCTTCTTAAAGACCCATTTGCAAGCAATGGCAGTTACGCCAAGTGGCGGATCAACCAAGTACCAGACTTGATTCTCATCCATGGACTTTAACTCGGATCTCATGGCCTCCAGCCATGCCTCAGAATCTGGGCTCACCATCGCTTCTGCATACGTGGCCGGCTCGTCGCTTTCTAGCAACAATACATCACGCACTCTGCGCAATCTTTCCGACCTCCGTGGTTCCAGTGCCGCTTCCACTACGAGTTCCCTGACTGACTCCGGTATGATCTCATCACCAGCTGAGCCGTCCCCGAGTGGTCCTCAAATTTCTCCGAGTCGAACCATCCTCCCACTGGCCTCCCGACTGAGAAACTCTTTCTCAAGGAAAACCCCGTTCCGAGCAACAAACACTTTGTTCTCTTCCCGGTTGTAGAAGCTATATCCCAAGGTTTCCCTCAGATATCCCACGAATATGCATTTATCCGATTTAGGTGTAAGCTTGTCTGACATAAGTCGCTTGACAAATGCTTCACAACCCCAAATCTTTAGAAAAGACAAACTGGGACTCTTCCCGGTCCACATCTCATGTGGTGTCTTCTCTACAGATTTTGATGGTACCCTGTTAAGTGTGAAAGCTGCAGTTTCTAGAGCGTATCCCCAGAATGACAAGGGTAAATCCGATTTTCTCATCATAGACCGGACCATGTCCAACAAGGTCCTATTCCTCCGTTCCGACACACCGTTTCTCTGTGGCGTACCCGGAGGTGTGAGCTGAGGTACTATACCTCGTCTTTTTAGATGATCATCAAACTCCTGGCTCATGTACTCACCTCCACGATCAGAACGTAGAAGCTTTATAGTCTTGCCGAGCTAATTCTCAACCTCGTTCTGAAACTCTTTGAACTTTTCAAAAGTTTCCAACTTGTGCCTCATCAAATAGATATATCCATATCTAATCAAGTCGTCGGTAAAAGTCACGAAGTACTGATAGCCAACTCTGGCAGTTGTGCTCATTGGTCCACACACATCACTGTGTATCAGTTACAACAGCTCGGACGCCCTCTTGCAATTCTTTGCGAAAGGAGACTTAGTTATCTTGCCTAGCAAGCATGATTCACATGTCTCGAATGACCCGAAGTCGGACGAAGTTAGGAGCCCATCATCATGGAGCTTCTTCATGCATTTCATACTAACGTGTCCAAGCCGGCAATGCCAGAAGTATGTCGGATTTATCTCATTAGGCTTATGCCTCTTGACATTCATATTATAGATAGGTTCCGTTTCCAGATTCAAAATGAATAGTCCACCAACAATGGGTGCATAGCCGTGGAACATACCATTAAAAAATATCGAACAACCATTGTCCTTTAAATTGAATTCATAACCTTGACTCATCAAACATGAGGCAGAAATAATGTTCCGACTAAGTGCAGGAATGTAATAACAATTATTCAATTCCATAGTAAATTCGGAAGGAAGCTGGAGCTGCATCGTGCCGACCTCCAACGCAACAACTCTTGCTTTGTTGCTGACCCTGATGTCGATCTCCCCTTGTGCCACACACCTAGTTCTTACCAGCTGAGGGAGTCCTGGATTAGGGGGTATCCAGACAGCCGGACAATATACTTTGGCCGGACTGTTGGACCGTGAAGATACAAGACTCAAGACTTTGTCCCGTGTCTAGATGGGACTCTCCTTTGCATGGAAGACAAGCTTGGCGACCCGTATATTATATTTCCTTCTTTGTAACCGACTCCATGTAAACCCTAGCCCTCCACGGTGTCTATATAAACCGGAGAGTTTAGTCCTTAGAGGCACAATCATAATCATCATAGGCTAGCTTCTAGGGTTTATCCTCTACGATCTCGTGGTAGATCAACTCTTGTAACACTCATATCATTAATATCAATCAAGCAGGAAGTAGGGTTTTACCTCCATCGAGAGGGCCCGAACCTGGGTAAAACATCGTGTCCCTTGCCTCCTGTTACCATTAGCCTTAGACGCACAGATCGGGACCCCCTACCCGAGATCTGCCGGTTTTGACACCGACATTGGTACTTTCATTGAGAGTTCCTCTGTGTCGTCACTGCAAGGTTTGATGGCTCGTCTCGTTGTCAAGGACAACATCACCTCTGGGGGAGCGCTGACTGTAGGCCAAACTCTCTGACTAGGCGGCTTCGTCATGGTCGCCCAATCGGCTGCCGCGCCGACGACGACCTCTCGAGTCATCACAAATAGTCTCCACGTCAATTTAGAACTCGCCGAACAGATGAATCCAAAGGAGCTCTCCTCCCTTAATGAGCTCTTAGATCGCATCGCCGCTTTGGGAGTCACCACAGACTATGACCGGATTGAGCTTAAACCCGACCAAAGGGATATTAAATCCCCACCAGTCACCCACGAGATAGCGGTAGTGGAGGAGCCGCATACGGATTATCCCTATGTTTTGAGGACGAATTATGTCCGGATTACCGAGCTCTCTGAGCTGGATCCCCCCTCACGGGAGGACATGACCCAAACCCCTGATGTCTACTACACAACCTTCTTCTTGTAGACATTGTTGGGCCTCCAAGTGCAGAGGTTTGTAGGACAATAGCAAATTTCCCTCAAGTGGATGACCTAAGGTTTATCAATCCGTGGGAGGCGTAGGATGAAGATGGTCTCTCTCAAACAACCCTGCAACCAAATAACAAAGAGTCTCTTGTGTCCCCAACACACCCAATACAATGGTAAATTGTATAGTTCGGCGAAGAGATGGTGATACAAGTGCAATATGGATGGTAGATATAGGTATTTGTAATCTGAAAATATAAAAACAACAAGGTAACTAATGATAAAAGTGAGCGTAAATGGTATTGCAATGATAGGAAACAAGGCCTAGGGTTCATACTTTCACTAGTGCAAGTTCTCTCAACAATAATAACATAGATAGATCATATAACAAGCCCTCAACATGCAACAAAGAGTCACTCCAAAGCCATTAATAGCGGAGAACAAACATAGAGATTATGGCAGGGTACGAAACCACCTCAAAGTTATTCTTTCGGATCGATCTATTAAAGAGTTCGTACTAGAATAACACCTTAAGACACAAATCAACCAAGACCCTAATGTCACCTAGATACTCCATTGTCACCTCAAGTATCCGTGGGCATGATTATACAATATGCATCACACAATCTCAGATTCATCCAACCAACACAAAGTACTTCAAAGAGTGCCCCAAAGTTTCTATCGGAGAGTCAAGAAAATGTGTGCCAACCCCTATGCATAGGTTCATGGGCGAAACCCGCAAGTTGGTCACCAAAACATACATCAAGTGGCACGTGATATCCCATTGTCACCACAGATAAACACGGCAAGACATACATCAAGTGTTCTCAAATCAAAGACTCAATCCGATAAGATAACTTCAAAGGGGAAACTCAATTCATCACAAGAGAGTAGAGGGGGAGAAACATCATAAGATCCAACTATAATAGCAAAGCTCGTGATACATCAAGATCGTGCCATAGAGAGAACACAAGAGAGAGGGATCAAACACATAGCTACTGGTACATACCCTCAGCCCCGAGGGTGAACTACTCCCTCCTCGTCATGGAGAGCGACAGGATGATGAAGATGGCCACCGGTGATGGGTTCCCCCTCTGGCAGGGTGCCGGAACGGACTCCCGAGAGGTTTTTGGTGGCTACAGAGGCTTGCGGCGGCGGAACTCCCGATCTATCTTCTCCGTGGATGTTTTTAGGGTACGTGGGACTATATAGGCGAAAGAAGTCGGTCGGGAGGTGCTCGAGGGGCCCATGAGACAGGGGGGCGCGCCCAGAAGGGGGGGGCGCCCCCTATCTCCTGGCCTCCTCGAGGATCTTCTGACATGAACTCCAAGTCTCCAGGATGATATTCTTCCGAAAAATCACGCTGCCGAAGGTTTCATTCTGTTTGGACTCCGTTTGATATTCCTTTTCTTCGAAATACTGAAACAGGCAATAAAACAGCAAAATGGGCTGGGCCTTCGGTTAATAGGTTAGTCCCAAAAATGATATAAATGTGTAAAATAAAGCCCATAAACATCCAAAAGGGGTAATATAATAGCATGGAACAATCAAAAATTATAGATACGTTGGAGACGTATCAAGCATCCCCAAGCTTAATTCCTGCTTGTCCTCGAGTAGGTAAATGATAAAAGAAAGAATTTATGAAGCGTGAATGCTAGAAGGTGCACAAGTTTGATCAATGATAATTTCAATCACCTTTTCTAGCATGATAATATGTTATAAGAGTAGTTCATCTCATAAAACTTCTCACGATAAAGTAACAAGCAATTCATATGTCAAAGCATAGACCATAAACTTTCTTGAAAACTAGCAAACTTCATTCTCAGTCATCAAACAATTGCAATTCATCTTATTTTCAGGAATAACAAACTCCACATACTCAACTATCATATAGTCTTCTACAATTTCTAACACTCACGCAATACTAATGGTTATGGAGTTTCAATCGAACACTAAGAAAGATAGGGGCTTATAGTGTTGCCTCCCAACGTATTCACCTTTGGGTGATGTCAACAATAATAGTTCATTTTAACTTACATCCAATTGGATATATATATATATATCAGGATCACCCCAACACAAAGTGCTTGCCAAAGGATAAAATGAAAAAGGGAAAGGTGAAGATCACCTTGACTCCTGCATAAATTAAAAGACATAAAGTAAAAGATAGGCCCTTTGCAGAGGGAAGTAGAGGTTGTCATGCGCTTTTAGGGTTGGATGCACAAAATCTTAATGCAAATGAACGTCACTTTATATTGCCATTTGTATATGGACCTTTATTATGTAGTCCGTCGCTTTTATTGCTTCCATAACAAGATTGTATAAAGCTATTTTCTTCACACCAAAAGATCATACATATTTAGAGAGCAATTTTTATTGCTTGCACCGATGACAACTTACTTGAAGGATCTTACTCAATCCATAGGTAGGTATGGTGGACTCTCATGGCAAAATTGGGCTTAAGGATATTTGGAAGCACAAGTAGTATCTCTACTTGGTGCAAGGAATTTTGGCTAGCAAGAGTGGGAAAGGCAAGCTCAACATGTTTGAATGATCCATGACAATATACTTTAACTGAGATGTCGGAAAACATAAACCATTATGTTGTCTTCCTTGTCCAACATCAACTCTTTAGCATGTCATACTTAATGAGTGCTCCCAATTATAAAAGATGTCTAGGATAGTATATTTATATGTGGAATCTCTCTTCCTTCAATATTCTTTCATGAATTGTTCAAATGACCAATACAATGCTTGCTAACCTTCAATAAATTTACAACCTCTACTTCTTAGATGTGAAGTCATAACTCCCCATGGGACAAGCAAATGAGACATATATAATTTCAGATTTATGACATTCAACCATTTACTCATAGGATATAAGTGAAGCACACGAGTAAATGACAAACTACTCCAAAAAGATATAAGTGAAGAACAATGAGTAGCTAAATAATTATGTAACTATGCGAAGACTCCCTCTTGTTTAAGAATTTCAGATCTTGGTATTGTATTCAAACAGCAAGCAAAACAAAATAAAATGACAATGCAAGGACAACACGACTCATGTGAAGAAGCAAAAACTTAGGCTCAACCGATACTAACCGATAGTTGTTGAAGAAGTTAGGTGGGATGCCTACCGGGGCATCCCCAAGCTTAGATGCTTGAGACTTCTTGAAATATTATCTTGCAGTGCCTTGGGCATCCCCAAGCTTGAACTTTTGTGTCTCGTTAATTCCTCTCATATCATGGTTTCTCTTTTTATCAAAAGCTTCATCCACACCAAACTCAACAAGGACTCGTGAGATAGGTTAGTATAAACCAATGCAAAACCTAATCATTTTCTACTATAACAAATCACTAAAAATTATTATTCAACATTGCATACTAAATGCCTCTGCATATTTAATATTACTATCCTCAAATAGAATCATTAAACAAGCAAACATATGCAAACAATGCAAACACAACAGCAATCTGTCAAAACAGTACAGTCTGTAAAGAATGCAAGAGTATCAATACTTCCCTAACTCCAAAAATTACGAGAGAAAATTACCACTGTATTAAATTTATCAGAGCTCATTATGCAAAAGGTTTCAACATTATATCATTCTCTGACTTTTCTAGGGAATTTTTTGCAACAGCGGTAAACTTTCTGTTTTCGAACAACATGTATACTAGCAAAATAAGCATGGCAAAGGCTATCCTTGACTTTTTTATTGAAACGAAAGATGCAACACATTATTCTAAATAACAGCAAGCTAATACTAACAAAATAAAATGACGCTCCAAGCAAAACACATATCATGTGGTGAATAAAAATATAGCTCCAAGTAAAGTTACCGATGAACGAAGACGAAAGAGGAGATGCCATCCGGGGCGTCCCCAAGCTTAGGCTTTTGGTTGTCCTTGAATATTACCTTGGGGTGCCTTGGGAATCCCCAAGCTTAGGATCTTGCCACTCCTTGTTCCATAGTCCATCGAATCTTTACCCAAAACTTGAAAACTTCACAACACA
Source organism: Triticum aestivum (assembly GCF_018294505.1). Lineage (NCBI taxonomy): Eukaryota > Viridiplantae > Streptophyta > Magnoliopsida > Poales > Poaceae > Triticum > Triticum aestivum. The sequence goes on from NW_025225468.1 coordinate 28,521, forward strand.
AAACTCAACAGAAAACTCGTAAGCTCCGTTAGTATAAGAAAATAAAACCACCACTTTGGTACTGTAATGAACTCATTCTAAATTCATATTGGTGTAATATCTAATTTATTCCAACTTATATATGGTTCATACCACTTAATACTAGCCATAGATGCATCAAAATAAGCAAACAACACACGAAAAACAGAATCTGTCAAAAACAGAACAGTCTGTAGTATTCTATAACAAACGTATACTTCTGGAACTCCAAACATCCTAACAAATTAGGAAGTCCTAAGCAATTAGTGTACCAATCCATATAAAAAAGAATCAGATCATAAGCACGTTTCTGTGAATTAACAAAATTAATTTACTGGGTGCAAAAGTTTCTGATTCTCAGCAGGATCAACACAACTATCACCGTAAGCTATCCTAAAGGTCTTACTTGGCACTTTATTGAAACAAAAGCTATAAAACATGATTACTACAGTAGCATAATCATGTGGAAACACAAAAACAGTAAGGATAAGTATTGGGTTGTCTCCCAACAAGCGTTTTTCTTTAATGCCTTTCTAGCTAGGCATGATGATGACAATGATGCTCACGTAAAAGATAAGAATTGAAACATAACGGGAGCATCATTAAGCATATGACTAGCAAATTTAAGTCTAACACACTTCCTATGCATAGGGATTTTGTGAGCAAACAACTTATGGGAACAATAATGAACTAGCATAGGAAGGCAAAACAAGCATAGCTTCAAGATTTGAAGCACATAGAGAGGAAACTTGATATTATTGCAATTCCTACAAGCATATATTCCTCCCTCATAATAATTTTCGGTAGCATCATGAATGAATTCAACAATATAACCAACACCTAAAGCATTCTTTTCATGATCTACAAGCATAGAATTTTTACTACTCTCCGCATAAGCAAAATTCTTCTCATTCGGAATATTGGGAGTATCATAAGAGACTTGAACACTAAAAATTGTTTCCACATTAAAAGAGTAATGTTCAGAAAAAGGGTAATCATAATCATAACAAGATTTGTAAATATAATCATCACTACTTTTTATAGCATAAGTTTCATCA
>NW_025225469.1:0-8203 GCF_018294505.1 Triticum aestivum
GGCGCCGGGCTCATCCGCCTCTTCTTCCACGACTGCTTCGTTAGGGTATGCAAACATGCAAAACTGTCGCTACAGTATGTGACTGTGAGTCTGTGGTGTCACCGGACGTGACGAGCAGAGTTCTTTTATTATGCAGGGGTGCGACGCATCGGTCCTCCTCGACCCGACGCCGGCCAACGCTCAGCCAGAGAAGCTCGGCATCCCCAACTTCCCGAGCCTGCGCGGCTTCGAGGTGATCGACGCGGCAAAGGCGGCGCTCGAGGAGGCCTGCCCTGGAGTCGTCTCGTGCGCGGACATCGTCGCTTTCGCTGGCCGTGATGCCACTTTCTTCCTCAGCAACGGGAAGGTGTACTTCGACATGCCGGCCGGCCGCTACGACGGGAACGTGTCCCTCGCTAGCGAGACCCTCCCCAACCTGCCTCCGCCCTTCGCTACCCTCCAGATGCTCAAGGACATGTTCGCCTCCAAAGGGCTCACCGTCGACGAGATGGTCACCCTCTCCGGCGCACATAGCGTCGGGGTCTCCCACTGCTCGTCCTTCTCGGACCGCCTCCCGCCCAACCCCTCTGACCCCTCGGCCATGGATGCCACGCTCGCTGCGTCTGTGCAGGTAAAATGCAACCGCACTGGTGACCCCGTGGTGGTGCAGGACTTGAGGACCCCTGGGGACCTAGACAACCAGTATTACAAGAACGTGCTCGATAAGAAAGTATTGTTCAAGTCAGACGCCGCACTCCGTTCGTCGGAGACCGGGGCACAAGTGCTCCTCAACGCCTGGATCCCTGGGCGGTGGGAGGCGAAGTTCAAGGCGGCCATGGTGAGGATGGGCAGTATCGAACTCAAGACCAGGGCCAACGGGGAGATCAGAAAGCAGTGCCGGTTTGTGAACTAGCTAAGCGGTGGATCAAAGTATCACAAGAATTGACACATATCTTATCTTGATTCTCCACGCTGGAGACTCATGAAAATATGCTGATGGTTTCTGTATGTGCCATTTTCGAATTATCGTTGCTGTATGATTTCAAATACGGTTATTTTTTCTTGGGCCGTCCCATAGTGTAGAAAACCCTCTTATATTATGGGACGGAGGAAGTAGCGAAAAAACCATTACTTTTTTTGCATTACATGTACCGACATTTTCGTGCACTTGAGTGGTTTTTCAGCTCCCAGCCGGGTGCTTAGGCACCCTCTTTGAACAGTTAATCAAAAAATAGAAAAATAAATTAAAAAATCTGAAACTTTGCAGCATCAAAGATGATCAAACTTTGTAGATGCTTGCAAGTTTTCGTGCCAAAAATCCATTCGAGGAGCTCTAAACATGAAAAAGATTCCAGTGCTTGAAGTTTTGAGCACTTTTAGCACTGAAATCTGAAACTCGTCACCTTTCTCCACATGATATTTTGGCATGAAAACTTGCAAGAAGCTACAGAGTTTGACCATCTTTGATGTTGCAAAGTTTCAGATTTTTTTTAAATTTGTTTTCAATTTGTTTGAATTTACTGTTCATAGAGGGTGCCTATGCACCCGGGAGCTGTTACACCTTTCTGTAATTACATTGTCTTTTGTTTCATAGGCACTCACTTTACCCAATTTATTTTGGTTTTTCTATTGGTATTATTGGTGTGCTTTATTTTTTTATTGGTGTACTTTATTACACTACTAAAATCAACGATTTTACCTAAAGCCGAGTTCTTTACCTAGAGTACAATGATCTCCTCAGGTTGGGCTTGTTTCAAGAGTTGCTGTTTGATTTCAGATACGGTAATTTTTGTTGTTTGAATTTCAGATACGGTTATTTTTTACAATCTCGCTCGTCTTTACCAAGTTACAGAGATACAATATATATATTGTTACGGTTGTAGGCATATAATCATGATTTTATCGGTCTCTCGTACTAAGTTTCATGAGTTGAGACTTAACATTAATTTTGGAAATTCGTCAAAATGTATTCATGATCTTATTTGAAAGGCCTCGTCATGAGAAACGTGAATATGAAAGCAGAATTAATTTTGACTGTTCGTTCAAAAGACATAAAAGTTTCAAAACCGGAAGCCAAAAATAAAAACACGCGGGGAGACTCGGTGCCCTGAGACCTTCGTGCCGCAAATCCTCTTCCGCCCAAGAACCATCACTTGTGAGAACACTACAAGTAAATGTTCTTGACGCTTGTTTGGTTGTCGGCGTGCTCTACATTTCGGTGGCATGCGCCATATTTCAGCATGGACCAACAGTGAGGAGTAAAGCCGGCCATATGGGCCGTGCTTTTAAGGCCAGCCCGCGGGCATAGGTTTTTGGCCCGGCACAACATGCAAATAAATGAGTCGGGCCATCCTTCGGCCCCCGACGAAACAAGGTTTGATCCCCAAAGCCAAGCCATAAAGCCGACCCAACATGGCCCATTATTCACAGGTTGGCGCGGCACGCAACCTAAGTCGGCCCTTTTAGCACTGTTTAGGGTTATTTTGGCCTTTTAATGCTCTTCTGATATTTTTAGGGTTATTATTCTGAGCATTTTAGTGTTTTTTGTATTTTTAACCTAAAAACAAAAGGCCCAGAAGGCCAAAACCATCCACAAGACTGAAAAATAACTTGGGCCGGCTCAGATCCTTGTTGGGCTGGGCCAACCTTTCGCTCACATTACAGGTCGATCCTTGAGCTGAGCCTTCATGCCGGTATGATGCTTTTATAGAAAGGCCGAAATGGGCCATGCCATGGCAGGACCTTTTATATCCGTGTTGTGTTGTGTCATGCCCGGTCGGCCCACATGGCCAGGTTTGGTGAGGAGTGAAACGAGGTGGTCGTGCGCATTTAGATCTCCTCCCCCATCTCAGTCTCTCACCCAGAACAAACGCCACCAGTCCAAGATTCCCCCTTCTCTCCCGAAGTCGATAGCCCTACACCCTATCCCTTTCATCCCAGATGTGGGCACCGGTCCTCCCTACTCGCTCCTTGTCGTCCTCTTAGAGTCGATGCTGACAGTAGAAAAGCAAGGAGATGGTGGCGTCGGCAGTGTAGGTCGCCGAAGGTCAGATTGCGGAGGCAGGTGCAAGATTCTCTCTTGTAGGAGCTCCGACACACGCTCGGCGAGATGGGCAACATCGATCTCGCTTCATTGTGTTTATCCCCACCCCTGCCAAACCCCGCCATGCCCCACCGCCAACCCGATGTGCTCAACCCCGTCCAAATCACCCGCACGCTCAACATCACCACATCATGCACCACTACCGCCCGCCTTCGTGCGACCTTGCCATGTCCGTTGCACCCCCTCATATGTTGAAGAAAACTCTCATTTCGATACGTGTTCACCTCTTCTTCTGGCGTCCCATTAATTTTGCGCACTGGTGACCATCCCCACCTTCAGCGCCTCCCTACGCCCTTCGAAACTCAGCTCCCCAGCGATGATCCTCGCCAACCCTGCCTTCTCTCAGGCCTCGCATGCAAATGGTGGATGCAGGAGTGACTTATTGTATCTGGTATACCTTGGGTTCATGTTTTTAAAGCGGTCGCTAATGGATAATTTATTTTTTCTATGATGGACATTGCTTTTTTTTCAACATAATTTTGACATTCTCTCTAAATCTTTGGCAATGTGAATTTGCATTCTGCAAAAATATTTCTTCTTTCTTCACCTCCATGACAATAAGACTAAGAGGATTGCGGCTATCACACTATGCTAATTAATTTCTACAAGCCTGCAGGAAGAATAAGGATACACTTTAGATTTAGATTTTCGATGTAAGCTTAAGGGTTAGCAACAATGATAAAAAAAGTTTTGATCTCAGGCCTCGTGAGGTACCCTGTTTTGTTTTGATCTCATTTACCCTGAATTTTTTTAAAAAAAGGAGGAAGACCCCGGCCTCCATTTGGACGATGCATACAGTCATTTTATTAATTATTAACACAAGTCCTTACAAAGTCATACAATAGTAAGAGTGTAAGACTAAAGCCACCGTCTAAGCAACATCTGTCGCTACTCCTATCCAGTTGGTGAAGGGGCGCTGATAGTCTGGGCCTAATACCAAACAGACCTCGCAGCCAAACCTAACATCTAAGACCTGGGGTCCCAGCCAGGCCGCCTGCCGGGTATGGGCACCCACCAGTCCGGCGTGCTCCTCAACCGGGACGCCTGCCGGATACGAGGACATTTACTGTGAGTGATCAAAATGTTCAAAAGCCTTGAGTCAATTAGAGATTGTTACTGCTTGCAGTGATTGTTGGCTATTTCTGTGCTTTACCACCGCTCCTATTCTTGTACTCGTTTTCTATTCTATTTTTTGTAAGTTTATTCTTATACTTGTTGGGTGCTTAGCAAGAACTGAATCAGATACAAAATGACCTGGAAGAAGGAAAGTGTCAATCGCTAGTTGAAGTGAGAGCTCGGTGAAGATCGAGTACCCGAAGAACCGAGATATTAAGATAGCGTATGCACCATTGGTGAATGTGATCGGTTCAACTGAAGAAGTGGGCATTGACACCGAAGAAACTAAAGAAGGATACCTAAAAGAGAAAAGAGAGGATGAAGTCTGCTGAGACTTCAGGTCGGTTGGCAATCATGGTCCAGAGTCCAGACCACAGGTATTTGACTGGACGCACGCACCCAGCGCCAGGCAGCCCTCGCCGTCCGCTGACCCTCGTGAGCATGATGCGTGCTCGCTCGCTTGCTTGCGGGGCCCCGTCACCCGTAACTGACGTGCGTGCGTGCGTGCATGCCAATTCCACATGTACGTATGACATCTATCCATTCTTCTCCCTGCCGGTCGCCGGTCGATCACTCCATGCCGTCACACTCCGTGACACATTCAGCCTTTACGTACACGTCGGGGTCGTGATCTCAAAGGAGGTCACTACTCCCTCCGTTTCTTTTAGGCCATCTGTCAGATTCATCTCAAGTCAAACTTTATAAACTTTGGTCAACGTTATATTATGTCAACATCTATAATATTAAATAAATATAATATGGAAATATATTCTACGATGCATATAATGATATTGATTTAGTATTATAAACCTTGGTATTTTTTTCTATGAACTTGATTAAACTTTACAAAGTTTTACTTAATTCAAAATTAATATGCAGAGTAAAAAAAGAACCGGAGGGGGTACTTGCTGCCTTGTCTTGGGCAGCACTATTCATTTGTCGGTATGTATGAAACGGCCATACTAGCTTCAAACACGCAGCCTTGATTAGAGTATTAACAATCTACTAGTTACATATTTCTATTCCTCAGTGTTTTAGTTGATCTCCTACAATAAAATTGTTAATAACTAAGGACCGACTACGTGCAAGTCTCTAAAACCCAATTTGTCATCAGTCGATGTGGCTAAACTGTTGGATATTCATCCAACAGCCACCATGCCTTCTTCTTCCTTCAGCACTCTCGTCGACCAGCTCCATCCAGCGTCACCTGAAGCCCCCACTCAGCCTCGGCGGCACTTCCCGGGTGCCTTGTTGTTACATTCTACCCTCGCCACCACCTCTGTTGTGTTGCGACCGCCGCAACCTCCACTCTAGGCCTCGTTCTTCCACAACTGTCAACCTCTTCCCTTCCTCTTCTCCACCGACGGTGCAGCTGCGAGCCACGGTGTATCTTCCTCTGGGCAGGCCATGGCTCAGCCTCACCACAAACACATAATAACTAAGTGCCCCGTGCATTGTTAGGAACCAACCAAATTACACGTAAAGATATAAATCAAGCATCATTTTATTCATCACTGACCATGAAAACGTGACCCACATTGTTTTGACTGCGTCATGAACAACATAATTAATGTCAATATCTCGCTTTATCACTCAGTGGTAACTAATATACAATTCCTATGGCCCTCATCATGAAAACTTGACAAACATGAGATTTTCGGCCCTGTAGTAACAATCATGGACATCTCCTAATTAATATTGGCTCTCAGCATGAAAACATGACCCACCTGTTGTTTTTGACCGAGTCGCGACAAACATCAGTGTCAACCTTTGTTTTATCCATTTCTGTTAACCAACATGCAACTCCCATGGCCCTAGGTGCGAAAAGTGGCCCACGTGCGGCTTCCTACCGCATTGCGACAAACATCGACTCGTTGGTCTCCCATGTTATCCCTCTCGTGTAACCAATATTGGCTCTCGACGTGAAAATGTAACCAACATGCATTTTCCGACCGCGTTACGACAAACATCGCCATCAGTCTCCCATTGTATCCCTCTCATCGAACCAATATTGGCTCTCGGCGTGAAAACACGACCCACGTATGGTTTTCGATCGGATTGTAGCAAACATCCATTTCAACTAGGGTTTTATCCATATCCGGTAACCAACATGCAACTCCCATAACTCTAGGAGCGAAAAAGTGCCCCACGTGTGAATATATACCATGCCACGATAAACATCGACGTTGGTGTCCCACATGTTGCCTCACGAGTAACCAATATTGGCTCCCAGTGCAGGAACGTAACCCACATGCGGTTTCCGACCGCGTAACGACAAACATCGACAAAAGTGACCCACTTGCAACAAACATCGACAAAAACAACAATCACCGCGTAACGACAAACATCATTGTGAACCCCTTGCTTTATCCATCTCTTGTAACCAACATGCAACTCCCATGGCTCTAGGCGTGAAAATAGTGACCCACATGTGGCTTTCTACCGCGTCCTGACAAACATCAACGTTGGTCTGCCGTGTTATCCCACTTGAGTAATCAATATTGGGTCTTGTCCTGAAAACGTAACCCACATGCGGTTTTCGACCGTGACATGACAAATATTGACGTCAGTCCCTCGCTTTATCCCTCTTTGGTATCCAATATTAGCTCTCGGCGCAATAACTTGACTATCATGTGGTGTCAACCGTTTCGCGACAAGCATCGTTGTTGGTCTCCTTCGTTATCATCCTCCGATACCAATATGCAACTCATATGCCTCTTGGCGTGAAGGCGAGGCATACATGCAGTTCTCGACCACGTCACGACAAACATCGACATCAATCTCCCGTTTTACCCCTCTTTGGTAACTAATTTTGGCTCTCAACGTGAAAACATAACCCAAGTGTGGTTTTCATCGTTTGTCCGTGTTGCAACAAACATCACGCCAATCTGCCGCCTTGTCTCTCTCTGGTAACTAATATGCAATTCATATAACTCTCCACGCACCGACGGAGAAATTATCATGTAGTCGAAGGTTTGTTAGCATGAGTTTGTAAGGCCTAGTGATGAAAAAAGGTATTTTATTTGCATGCATAGGAATATGATGGATTGCAGATAAACCAACACCATAACCAAGTGCCACTTCTAAAATAAGAAAGTAAGAATAAATTAGCACCAAACACTGTGTTAACATCACAATGAGCAATGATGCCGCTAAATGCCCTTTGGCAGCACCAAAGTCCTGTAGGTTGTTCGGTGCCTTTGGACCAACACTCCAAGAAAACTTGAAGTCAGATGAGTTGTCAACGAAATTAATATGTTAGAGCTAGAAGGCTGAGAACTCGTTTCTTTGTATAACTGGCGGCCATTGGTTAGATCAATAGCACCAACAGCAATGGATTCACTACGTACTCCAGTCTACTATACAAAAACGGACGTGATGTAAACGGCGATAACTTGATTTTCAAGTGACCATGATGGCGCGTCTAATTAACTTTTTTTGAACACATGACCACTAATTAACTTGTAGTACGTGATATACGTGACGGCAAGCGAGAGTCACATTTTGGCACCTAGGTGCATATGCTCCTGGTTTTTAAAAAGTGTATTAAACATATTTTGAAATGTCATCAAATTTTGGCAAAAAAATTGAGCGTACATCTCGACATTCTACGCGCTCACAAGGTTGTTTCGTGAAAAACTGATAACTTTTGTGTCGCGTGTGAAAAAGATAAATTTGGTGTTAAAAAAGGTTTTTCACTAGACATTTTTTTGTCTTTTTTACACAAACCACAAAAAAATATTGGTTTTCCGTGAAACTTGGTGTGCTCACGTAGAATATCAAGATGTACACAAAAAAATTTGTTTGGAATTAACATTTTGAAAAGTTTTTCCAATAGCAGGAGCATATGCTCCCATGTGCCAAACACTAGTGCAGAATTGACCATTAGTCCCGGTTTGTAAGGGCTTTTAGTCTCGGTTCGCCAATTGGGACTAAAAGGTCGGGACTAAAGGCCCTCCCCCCTTTAGTCCCGGTTCGTCACGACCCGGGACCAAAGGCCCACCA
>NW_025225470.1:0-4383 GCF_018294505.1 Triticum aestivum
AAACGAGAGTTGTACAAAAGAACATATTCTCCAACTTTGAACTCACGCTTTTCGATTCTTTTGTCATGCCATCTTTTAACTTTTTCTTTGAATAACTTTGCATTTTCATAAGCCTCGGTTCTCCATTCATCTAATGAGCTAATATCAAATAACCTCTTTTCACGAGCAAGTTTGAAATCATAGTTGACTTCTTTGATTGCCCAATATGCTTTATGTTCTAACTCAAGAGGCAAATGACAAACTTTTCCATAAACCATTTTATAAGGAGACATACCCATAGGATTTTTATATGTTGTTCTATAAGCCCAAAGTGCATCATCTAATTTCTTAGACCAATTCTTCCGGGACCTATTGACAGTCTTTTGTAAGATTAGTTTTATTTCTCTATTACTAAGTTCAACTTGACCACTAGACTGAGGATGATAAGGTGATGCAATTCTATGGTTAACATCATACTTAGCAAGCATTTATGGAAAGCACCATGAATAAAATGTGAACCACCATGAGTCATTAAATATCTAGGGACTCCAAACCTTGGGAAAATAACTTCCTTAAGCATTTTAATAGAGGTGTTGTGATCAGCACTACTGGTTGGAATAGCTTCTATCCACTTAGTAACATAATCAACAACAACCAAAATATGTGTATACCCATTAGAGGAAGGAAAAGGTCCCATGAGATCAAATCCCCAAACATGAAATGGTTCAACAACAAGTGAATAATTCATAGGCATTTCATGACGCATACCGATATTACCTATTCTTTGACATTCATCACAAGATGAGACAAACTTACGGGTATCCTTGAAGAGAGTAGGCCAATAAAAACCAGATTGCCATACCTTATGAGCGGTTCTGTCTCCCGCGTGATGTCCACCATAAGCCTCGGAGTGACATTTCTGTAGGATTTGTTCCTATTCATGCTCAGGTACACAACGTCTAATAATACCATCTACTCCTTCTTTATAAAGATGTGGGTCATCCCAAAAGTAATGTCTTAAATCATAGAAGATTTTTTTTCTTTTGTTGGTATATGAAGCTAGGTGGTATGTATTTAGCAACAATATAATTAGCATAGTCAGCATACCAAGGTGTACTATTAGAAACATTTATTGTAGCTAACTGTTAATCAGGAAAGCTATCATTAATAGGTTGTGGGTCATCAAGAATATTTTCAAGCCTAGACAAGTTATCAGCTATGGGGTTCTCTGCTCCTTTCTTATCAGTGATATGCAAATCAAATTCTTGTAGCAGAAGAACCCACCTAATGAGTCTAGGTTTAGCATCTTTCTTTTCCATAAGATATTTTATAGCAGCATGATTGGTGTGAACAATCACTTTGGAATCAACAATGTAAGATCTGAATTTATCACAAGCAAACACAACTGCTAAGAATTCTTTTTCAGTTGTAGCATAATTTCATTGAGCATTGTCTTGAGTTTTTCTAGCATAATGAATAACATTCAATTTCTTATCAACTCTTTGTCCTAGAATAGAACCAACATCATAATCACTAGCATCACACATAATCTCAAAAGGCAAGTTCCAATCAGATTGTTGAACAACAAGTGCAGTAATTAAGGCTTTCTTTAGTGTTTCATAGGCTTCCAAGCAATCATCATCAAACACAAAGGGAATATCCTTTTGCAAAAGATTTGTAAGAGGCCTAGAAATTTTAGAAAAGTCTTTGATAAACCTCCTATAGAAACCAGCATGACCAAGGAAACTACAAATACCTTTGATACCTCCTATAGAACTAGTCACAATAATATCATCAACGTAAATGAGAACAAAAATGATAGTCTGAAACTTGTTGTAAATGAACAGAGAAGTATCAGACTTGGATGGAACAAAGACAAGCATTTGCAGTTTCATACTCAGCCGAGAGTACCATGCTCGAGGTGCTTGCTTGAGCCCATACAAAGCCTTGTCAAGTTTGCAGACATGAAAGGGCACATTTTTGTCCTCAAACCCAGGAGGTTGTTTCCTGTAAACCTCCTCTTCCAGAACACCATGAAGAAACGCGTTCTGTACGTCTAGCTGTCTGAGACTCCACCCCCTGGAAACAGCAACGGAGAGCACAAGACGAATAGATGCAGCCTTGACAACAGGACTAAAAGTATTCTTGATAGTTAATACCATAGCGATGTTTAAATCCTTTTTCTACCAAACGTGCTTTGAACCGATCAATTTTACCATATGATTTTCTCTTAATTCTATAGACCCATTTGCAATCAATTAAATTGATACTTTCACAACAAGGAACTAAGTTCCACGTCTTATTGTGTTGCAAAGCAGAATATTCGTCCTCCATTGCCTGCTACCAGTGAGTATCTCCAAGAGCTTCACCCAGAGTCTTGGGTTCACTAGATTCACCTGTCAAACAAGTTAACCCATATTTGGCAATATTTCTATAATTAATTCTGGAGGTCACCCCTGTTGAAGCCTTGTTCGTGGTGGTGTAGGAGCAGCCACAGGAGAGGCAACCGCAGGCGATCCGGACTGCTGCAGCAACGAATCCACTGCGGCGGGGGATCCCGATGCAGATTCTGGAGCATCGGCTCTGGATCCAAATGCGTCAGGCCCGATAGGGGAACCAGGCTCTGGTCGGGCCTCAGGAACAGGCCTGTCAGTGAATCAACGGGTACAGTCCATCCACGCATCTACCTCGATAGAGGATTTACTTCGTGACCTGATCCTTGATCAAAAAGAAGAATGGGTGAAATTCTAAAAATACATGATTGTCAAGGGCAATGCGATGAACGGAAAGGAGATTTTTTGATGAAGTGGGACAATGCAAGATATTATTTAGGTGGATATCTCTATATGGGGAACGAATAATTGAATGACCAATATTGCTTATCTCCATACATGTACCATCGACATTATGAACTTGATCATGACCATGATAATTTTCATGCATGGTGACCTTCTCGAGCTCATGGGTGATGTGATCGGAGGCACCAGAATCAGCATACCAGTTGGTATCTACTCCATATGACTTGTTGGCTGCTGCGGCAACCTTCTTCTTGTGAGTTATCATCTGCATAGCGCCACTTGCATTCCTTTGCAATATGATTAGTTTTCTTGCAAATCTGACATTTTCCTTCATATTCATCATACCCCCTAAAATTGTTGTTGTAGTTGTTCTGGCCTCCCGTGTTGTTGTTGTAGAAGGGGCGACCGGCGTTGTTGTTATTGTTGTTGTGTCTTCCGCTGCCGCCGGAGTTGGAGTAGCGGCCGACATAGCCACCACCATCACTGTAGTGGCCGCCGTTGCCACCACCGTGGGGGTTGGAGTAGTGGCCGCCGCCACCACCGCCGTAGTGGCCACCACCACCGCTGCCGTCATGTCCTCCACGACGAGGGCCGCCGCCACCACCACGGTAGCCTTTGGAGGGGCCACCCCGACCGCGAGAAGCGGCGTTGGCCGAAGATTTGAAGGCTTGGCCGCCTGTGCCCTGGAACATCTCGACTCTTTGGTCGAAGGTGGATACCATGCCGAAGAGCTCATCGATCGTGGTCGGCTCAGGACACACGTCCAAGGCGCTGATGATGGGCTGGTACTCCATGTCAAGCCCGGATGTGATGTGGGAAAGGAGCTCTTCCTCATCTATGGGTTTCCCTGCCGGTGCGATCTCATCGGCAAGACCCCGCATATAGCAGAAGTATGCAGCAGCCGACTGGGTTCCCTTCTGGGCGGTGGTGAGGGCTATGTAGATGTAATTGCAGCGAGAGCGAGATTGAGCAGAGAACATGTTGGCGAGGGCGGACCAGATGGCATGGGAGGTTTCAAGAGATGCGACTTGAACTAGGACTTCTTTGGAGAGATTCCTAAGAAGATAGGCAACTATCTGATCTTGGATGAGCCAAGGCGCATAAGCAGGGTTCACAGCCACGTACCCAAAGAGGCCGGTGGTTGTTTTGGGTGGTGGTTCTAGGGTTTTGTCGACGTACCCAAAGAGGCCGGCCCCCATGATCTGGGAGCGAGCTTGAGCACGCCAGAGAACATAGTTGGATCGCGTGAGGGGTTTGTAGACATTGTTGTTGAGGCCGGTGGAGACTACCGAGGTGGATGTCGACATGGTCATGTTTGGAGATGGAAAAGGTGTAGCTAGACGAAGGGGAAGAGGGTAGCTCTGTATACCATGTGAGATAATGTATCGAAGCGCCTCAAGTCTCAACTCTCCATATAGGGAGAGCCGCGTTTATATTGTATTAATTGGGGGTGAGAGGAGTCTCGTGGCATTACAGATGCACTGCTTGTTTGATAACAACCAGAGAGATACAGTAGGGATACGGGAGAAGAGATAGAAAGATAAACAAATACATTGGTAAGATAAGTCCATCTCTAACTACCTATGCCTACCTATACGTGATACAC
>NW_025225471.1:0-3334 GCF_018294505.1 Triticum aestivum
AAAAATAATGTGAACTATTAATAAGAGGACTGCCAGCTTACAGTGCTTAAAAAAAGGACTCCCAGCTTACTACAAGCTACTGTGGGTACTGTAATATACAAAGAATGGGTGATAGGCATATTTTGTTTGCTAACACTTCTATCCTTATATGTTAGTGCATGGCTCAAACTAAACTGAGGAAGTGACAATCCCTTGCAGAAACTGATCCAGCAAGGCGCCAAGTACATCGTTGTGGCAGACGTCTTCCCGACTGGCTGCATACCGCCAATTCTCAAAATGCTCGCTAGCCCAAATAAAATGGAGTACGATCGGCATGGATGCCTGAAGAGTGGGAACAGGCTGGGACGCTCCCAGAACTCTCTCCTCCGCCAACGGATCAAGATGCTTCGGCACAAGTATCCACATACGAAGATCATTGCCACCGAGTACTACAGACCCATCCTAGCTTTTCTAGATATGCCAGGGCATTTTGGTGAGTTGGTACTCCTTTCTGATTAATTTAGCCAGGTGTTCTGCAGTTCCGGATTAATGTAGTGCCACAAGAAAAAGATGTGAACTTACAATCTCCCCATGGCATCTTGCAGGACTGAACAACAGCACAACTCTCCTCACCTGTTGTGGTGCAGGAGGCCCTCCATATAACTACGACTTCAACACAGGGTGCGGCCTCCCGGGTGTGAAGGCGTGCACAGATCCATCTCAGGCGCTTCAGTGGGATGGTTTCCACCTAACAGAGTCTGCCTATAGGGCCATCGCCGATGGGTGGCTCCATGGCCCCTATGCGGATCCAACGATAATGGACATTGCACGCTAATACGCTCATAGTTTGTTTCCTACTAGCCTAAAGTGCTATCTGTACTAGAGTTGATAATTCATATCCACATGTGTGTGCAAATTTCTTTCCCTATATGTACTCCCTCCATTTAATTATACAAGGCAACTACGAAATAAACATTTTACATCTATACAAGGCCACCAATAATAATCGAGACAAAAGTTAACAATATTTCCTCGTACTAGCATGCAATCATAATGGCACCGCACTCAGTTTCCTATCCCTTCCTTGCATGGATGCGGCATATTAATGATCGAAAAAGAAAAGCTAGTATAGACAACAAGGCCTTAATTTTACAGTTTGATACATGTAATATGAGTTTGTGGCCTTGTATAAAAAAAATAAAGGGAGTATCTGGCTTGAAGCAGACATCCATTTATATAAACTGGTGGGGCATCCAGTGCATATGTGGGGTTAAATTTTATACTTATTATTCTACATGTTGTTTTCTATTTTAGCCGAACTCTCTGATGCGAAACTTTAGCAACAATATTTTCTATATGAATATGCTCATACAAAATTATAGAATATAATAATGTTGAAAATAAGATTTGACAAGTATAAGTATATTATTTTCACGTCAAAAAAATTATAAGCTTTATATATTAATCGCTGATGTTTTTAAATTTAAATTGGTATATCACCATTGCATTTCCTATACGTTTAATAGAAAAATGTGGTTATTATTTTTTTATGCATATACTATTTGCATTAAAATATATTATTTTGTTGCTTGTTCAAGTTTGACTACTCAGGTTCTTTTCCTTCTGGATCTATTATCCTTTAACGATTTATTATTGATATGCAATTAAACACTAAGCGATGAACACCTCATTAGCAATGACACTAAATTAAATTTATACAAACAACAACAACAACAACAACAACAACAACAACAACAACAACAACAACAACAACAACAAAGCTTTTAGTACCAAACAAGCTGGGGTAGGCTAGAGGTGAAACCCATAAGATCTCGCGATCAACTCATGGCTCTAGCACATTGATAGCAAGCTTCCACGCATCCCCTATCCATAGCTAGTTCTTTGGTGATACTGCAATTCTTCAGGTCTCTCTTAACGGACTCCTCCCATGTCAAATTTGGTCTACCCCGACCACTCTTGACATTCTCCGCATGCTTTGGTCGTCCGCTAGGCACTGGAGCTTCTGGAGGCCTGCGCTGAATATGCCCAAACCATCTTAGACGATGTTGGACAAGTTTCTCTTCAATTGGTGCTACCCCAACTCTATCTCATATGTCATCATTACAGACTTGATCCTTCCTTGTGTGGCCACACATCCATCTCGACATACGCATCTACACCACACCTAACTGTTGAACATATCGTCTTTTAGTCGGCCAACACTCGGCGTCATACAACATTGCGGGTCGAACCGCCATCTTGTAAAACTTGCCTTTTAGTTTTTGTGGAACTCTCTTGTCATGGAGAATACCAGAAGCTTGGCGCACTTCACCCATCCGGCTTTGACTCGATGGTTCACACCTTCATCAATACCCCCTCCTCCTGCATCATTGACCCCAAATATCGAAAGGTGTCCTTCTGAGGCACCACCTGCCCATCAAGGCTAACCTCCTCCTCCTCACACCTATTAGTACTGAAACCGCACATCATGTACTCGGTTTTAGTTCTACTAAGCCTAAACTCTTTCGATTCCAAGGTTTGTCTACATAACTCTAACTTCATGTTTACCCCTGTCCAACTATCATCAACTAGCACCACATCATCTGCAAAGAGCATATACCATGGGATATCTCCTTCTATATCCCTTATAACCTCATCCATCACCAAGGAAAAAATATAAGGGCTCAAAGCTGACCCCTGATGCAGTCCGATGTTAATTGGGAAGTCATCAATGTCGACAGTACTTGTTCAAAAACTTGTCACAACACTATCGTACATGTCCTTGATGAGGGTAATATACTTTGCTGGGACTTTGGGTTTCTCCAAGGCCCACCACATGACATTTTACGGTATCCTATCATAGGCCTTCTCCAAGTCAATGAGCACCATATGCAAGTCCTTCTTTTGCTCCATGTATCTCTCCATAAGTTGTCATACCAAGAAAATGGCTTCCATGGTCGACCTCCTAGGCATGAAACCAAATTGATTTTTGGTCACGCTTGTCATTCTTCTTAAGCGGTACTCAATGACTCTCTTCCATAGATTCATTATATGGCTCATCGGCTTAATTTCACGGTAATTAGTACAACTCTGAACATCCCTCTTGTTCTTGAAGATTGGTACTAATATACTCCCTCTCCATTCTGCTGGCATCTTGTGTGCCCAAAAAATGAGGTTGAAAAGCTTGGTTAGCGATACTATTGCTATGTCCCCGAGGTCTTTCCACCCCTCAACGGGGATACAATTAGGGCCCATCGCCTTGCCTCCTTTCATCCTTTTTAAAGCCTCCTTGACCACACACTACTGGATTCGTCGCACAAAACGCATGCTGGTCTCATCAAAGGAGTCATCAGTT
>NW_025225472.1:0-3270 GCF_018294505.1 Triticum aestivum
AAAAAAATAAGCTCTAGAAGCAGCAAAGGAAATTGTTGCCCAAGCATGCTCGGGATACACTTGTGCTCACTATAATACTATTATCAAAGTTGCAAAGAGAAACATGTTTTCAATGTAAGAGAAGGCATGCACAACACTGGCAATTCAAGATGGCACGTTAGCAGATAACTACTTAGCAAAAATGGATTCACGAGACATGCTAAGATTCTGGCAATGATAGGCAACAATTTTTCCGACGTCATACTAATACATATCTATACTCAATAAACTAGGCATCAATTATCTAATACACCTTGGATCGCGTGGAACAATTTGCAGAATCTATATACCACTTCATCACAGGCACCAATCCCACGGAAGGTTGCACTAGAATGATATAAGTTACAAATAAATGCCATGCTTTTAGTCTTATTACACAAGCGTCAAAGTGTAGTTCTCATTTTATAAGATGTAGCATTCATGCTAATAAAAAATGTATCCTTCCCAAGTTGTTGATTTTACCGTGTTTAATCTTATTATAAATGTATCAACATGTGCTTCATGTTCCTTGATATGCACCACGCATGATGGCAATAAATGTATCATTTTCAATTTACTTTTATGCATGTCTTCCTTTTTTATGATCACAATCTTACTCACATACTTCCTTCAAATTAAAATTTATAGCATGTAACATGTAAACAACATATACAAACATGGCGTATCGGCTGGGCGCGGCGTGTCGCCGCGCGGGCATTGCTAGTTACTAGCTAGCTTGCAAAGGAAATTAGGGTTCTACTTGTAGTAGTAGTATAAAACAAAACAGGGATATCTCAACTTCTACTGTACGTAGTTTATTACAAGTAGGATTTTTTTTTTTGCTGCACAAGTAGGAGGCACAGGGATATATAATGATGAAAAAAATTGCAGTTGCACCACTCGTTCGTTAGGTACGAGGACATGGCAATTCTGAATGTTTTAGATGACAAGTTTAGTTAGGCGAGGATGACAACTTTAATACGCAAGCATGGCAACTTCATGCTTCAGTTTATTTTTGACATAAACTTACCATGTGTCACTGAAATTGGAATTGCCATTGAAAAACGTCAGCACTGGAGTGCCACACACCTTTTTTACCTGATGTATGACTTATCATTTGGGTCGTAATATACCGGCCGGGTTGATTTGCTTACCTGCCGACGCATATATGCAATCGATCATGCCTGCGTAGTCGCTACCAATGTTGGTGCCGCTGCCACCGCGTCACATATATCATCAACTTGCTTTGTGGTCACCACGTTCCCGGCCGGCCGGCAGCTGGTTTGACTCATCACAAACGTGCGCTCCAAACGGCCGGAATACACACATGCATGCCTGCGATTTCCCCCGTAATTGAGACTATAAATACGCATGCGGAACAGCAAGTTTTCCTCATCCCATCTTCCCTCGATCGAACAGGAGTATTGACCCGAGCAGAGGAAGATGGCCAAGCTTGCCCTTCTCGCCGTGCTCGCGCTGCTCGGTTCCGTGGCCAGTCAAGCATCCGGCTACGGCTACACCTATCCCAACCCCACTCCCATCATACCACCGCCCCCACCGGCTACTCCTCCGCCGAGCCCTTCCCCACCTCCACCGGCTACTCCTCCGCCCAGCCCTACCCCTGGCCCTACACCGGGCTATCCTAGCCCAACTCCCACCACGCCGGCCACGCCCCCACCGGTTTCTTCTCCGACGAGCCCTACCCCACCTCCACCGGCTACCCTCCCACCGAGCCCTACTCCTACCCCAGGCTATCCCACCACCAGTCCTACTCCCACCACGGCCTCGCCCCCACCGTCTTCTACCCCTACCCCGCCTCCACCTGCCACCGGGCTCAAGGTCGGCTACTACGATGACAAGTGCCCTGACGCGGAGAAGATCGTGCTGGACGCCGTGCGCAACGCCACCGCCGGCGTGAAGGCCGGGCTCATCCGCCTCTTCTTTCACGACTGCTTTGTCCAGGTACACATACATACATACGCAAGTGAAGTTTTAGAGATTGATATACGCCTAGTTGTGCACTCCACGACTGAGAAGCCAACTATGGTATCGTTGCATGCATGCATTTATGTTACTTGGGCGTGCTTTTCAGGGTTGCGATGCCTCTGTCCTGCTGAACAATGTCTCTGGCAAGCCTGAACCGGAGATGCTCGGTATCCCAAACTTGAGCCTGCGTGGCTTCGAAGTGATAGAGGCGGCCAAGAAGAAGATCGAGGAAAAATGTCCGGGTGTCGTCTCCTGCGCCGACATCGTTGCCTTCGCAGGCCGTGACGCCAGCAAGTTACTCAGCGGCTACAAAATAAACTTCAACATGCCGGCCGGCCGCTACGACGGATTGGTGTCCCTCAAAGACAAGACCCTCCCCAACCTGCCCCCACCCTTCGCCAACCTCACTACCCTCACACAAATGTTCGCCAAGAAGGGACTCAGCCAAACCGACATGGTTGCGCTTTCCGGCGCGCACAGCATCGGCCGCTCGCACTGCTCCTCCTTCCGCGACCGTCTCCAGCCACCGGCCAACGACAACTCCACCACGTCGATGGATGCCACTTACGCTGGGAAGCTGACCCAGGACTGCCCCGCCGGGAATGATCCCACGGTGCCGCAGGACTACAAGACCCCCGACGTGCTGGACAGCCAGTACTACAGGGACGTGATGGATCGCAAAGTGCTCTTCACCTCCGACGCGACGCTCATGACGTCACCAGAGACCAAGGAGCTGGTGGAAAAGTACACTTGGTGGTGGATCGGAGATTTCTTGTGGTACAGACATTTCGAGGATGCCATGGTGAAGATGGGCAATATCGAGGTGAAGAACAACACCAACGGCCAGATCAGGAAGAAGTGCGGGTTTGTCAACGAGCCCTACACCGGTTGATGATCTCTTGGACGGCAGAGACTGTTCAGTTCATGCTTTTTGAGTGTGCCTTCTGGTTTCCTTTCTAGTGTATTTTCCACTAAGCTTTTTCCTCGCTGGTTCATTTCATTCATTTGTGTTGTAATCCTTATTATGCCACTACTGTCAACTACCGGCAATACTTTATATTGAGAGTGATAAATCATTTTTTGTTTAGCATTATTTAGTATTGGGAATACTTTTTTTTGAAAACCCCACCATATATTAATTAATTTAGAATGTTAATACAATCATTCATTACAGCAGCTGCCACACATGCCGGAACACTATTAATAAGAATACCGTCAGACTTATTATTAAAACTAAACTTAGCTATCTCGTGGACCACTGTATTA
>NW_025225473.1:0-2205 GCF_018294505.1 Triticum aestivum
AAATATGAGGCAAGGTTTAAAGGTATGAGTTTGGCGGCCAGTTGCAGGATCCGAGAGACTCACTCTTCTTCTTATGATGGTGAGCCTCTGCCGTGGAAACCTGAGGACAAGATTGCTTGTACCTCATCACCACCACCTCTTTCTTCATCACCAAAAGAAAATCGAGTATCGGGTATGTGCACTCCCCTTGGCTTTCGCCAAGCTTGGGGGAGGTACCCCGGTTTCGTATCATTTCCACTATCTTTTGCTTTTAATTTTCTTAGTTCGATCCATGGTTATCTTTTGCTCTAGTTGAATAAAAGTTTAGTTCAATCCTTTCTTTTCGAGAGTTTGCTTAGTGATCAATCTTTGTAATCGTGTGCGAGATATATAATAAAGTTTAGTTTGAGTTTTGCATTCTTTACTTTCTTGTTTCAATAAAAAGAAAGGAAATAAATGAAAAAGATCATATGCTAATATTATGGTAAGTGATGACATTACACAAGGAAAAGTATAAGTAGAAAATTTTATTGTAGATTGACAAACATAGCATTGGTCAATAATGCAACTCATGAAAGAATTAATAAGGGAAGAGAAGATTCACATGCAAATACACTGTCCTGGAAATCTTTTGAGATTGTGAGCACCCATCAAAATATTATATGCCAAAATTGTTGACATTGGACAAGGAAGACAACATAATGAATTATGTTTGTTCATATTCAGATAGAAGTTATATCGTTATAGATCCTTCAACATGTGGTGCTTGGCCCTATCTTTGCTAGCCAAAAATTCCGCACTAAGTAGAGATACTACTTATGCATGCAAAACCCTTTAACCCAAATCTTGTTTGAGAGTCCATCATACCTACCTATGGATTGAGTAAGATCCTTCAAGTAAGTTGTCATCGGTGAAAAAAGGGCAATAAAAATTGCTTCTAAAAGTGTAAGATCATTTAGTGTAAGGGAAAACTGAGCATTGTATAAACTTGTGATGGCAAAGAATAAAAGCGACAGAGTGCATAATAAAGGTTGCCATCACAAGGGGCAATATAACATGACATTTTCTTGCACTAAGGGGTTGAGCATACAAACAAAAAGCGCATGGCAACCTCTGCTTCCCTCTGCGAAGGGCCTACATTTTAATTTCGTGTATTTACTTTCATGCAAGAGTCAAAGTTCTTCTCTCTATTCCTTTTTATTTTCTCCTATGGCAAGCATCATGTGGTGAGGAAAGATCTAGGCACATATATCCAGTTTAATATGGGTAGCATGAGTTATTATTGTTGACATCACCCTTGAGGTGAATGAGTTGGGAGGCAAAACTATAAGCCCCTATCTTTCTATGTGTCCGGTGCTCATGTGTACGCAGTGAGTGTTAGCAATCATAGAGGACTAAATGATGGTTGAGTATGTGGACTTGCCTAAATGCTCTGATACGTGACCCTTCCTGAAAAGATGATGAATTGTAGTTGCAAAGTTGTCCAAGAACATAGTTTGTTGGTTTCCAATAGAGTTTATGCTTTATACTTCGATGTTGTGATGAATTGTTAGTTATTCACGAGAAGCCTATGATAAAAGTTCTATGATAAAAGTTTTATGTTAAATTTTGTTGCTGTTATAATAAGTTACATGATGCTGCTATGTCCGTGATACGTCTCCAACGTATCCATAATTTTTGATGTATTCATGCCATGTTCATAATATATTTTACATGATTTTGGTATGGTTTGGTTAGGACTAACCCGGACTGACACTGTTTTCAGCAGACCTACCGCGGTGTTGTTTTTGTGAAGAAATAAAAGGTCTCGGAATGCGCTGAAAATCAACGGAGAATATTTTTGGAAAATATAAAAAGTACTGGAACGAAAAGCTACCCGAGGGGAGTCCCAAGGGCACCATGATGGTGGAGGGCGCCCCCTAGGGCGCCCCCCAGCCTCGTGGACTCCCTGTGGGGCCCCCTGATGTGAAACTGACGCCAACCCCTCCTATAAATCCCCAAACTTCCAGAACATAACCTAGAACAGGAGTTTCACTGCCGCAAGCCTCTGTAGCCACGGAAAACCAATCGAGACCCTGTTCTGGCACCCTGCCTGAGGGGGGATCCATCATTGGAGGCCATCTTCATCATTCCGGCGCTCTCCGTGACGAGGAGGGGATAGTTCACCCTCGGGGCTGAGGGTATGCACCAATATCTATGTGTTTGATCTCTCTCTCTCTCTCTCTC
>NW_025225474.1:0-2197 GCF_018294505.1 Triticum aestivum
AATGGGAAGGACCCTATGTTATCGAGGAGGTCTATCGATCCAGAGCTATCAAAATAAATAATGCCGAAGGTACTAACCCGAAGGTTGTTAATGGACAACGAATAAAACATTATATCTCAGGTATGCCCATTAATGTTGAAAGCAATATTATCAAACTATGACACCGGAAGAACACATAAGAGAAACCTTCCGGAACACTCCAGAATGCTGAAAAAGGGAGGTACGTGACGATCCAATCCTCTATGGCCTCTTCAAGCTCCTCCAAGGACAAGTTCTTTGACAACGTCATTGCTACGTCTTGAGCTAGCGTTGGTTTTCCCCTAAGAGGAGAGGGTGATGCAGCAAGTGTAGCGTAAGTATTTCCCTCAGCTTTTGAGAACCAAGGTATCAATCCAGTAGGAGGCTCCTCAAAAGTCCCACGCGCCTACACAAACAAACTGAGAACTCGCAACCAACACAATAAAGGGGTTGTCAATCCCTTCATGGCCACTTGCAAAAGTGAGATCTGATAGAGATAGTATGATAAGATAAATATATTTTTGGTATTTTATAATATAGATGCAAGAAAGTAAAGACGCAAATAAAATTAGATTGAAAGCAAATATGATAAGAGATAGACCTGGGGGCCATAGGTTTCACTAGAGGCTTCTCTCGAGAGCATAAGTATTACGGTGGGTGAACAAATTACTATCGAGCAATTGATAGAAAAGTGAATAATTATGACGTTATCTAGGCATGATCATGTATATAGGCATCACGTCCATAACAATTAGACCGACTCCTTCCTGCATCTACTACTATTACTCCACACATCAACCGCTATCCAGCATGCATCTAGAGTATTAAGTTCATAAGAACAGAGCAATGCATTAAGCAAGATGACATGATGTTGAGGGATAAACTCATGCAATATGATATAAACCCCATCTTGTTATCCTCGATGGCAACAATACAATACGTGTCTTGCAACCCTTTCTGTCACTGGGTAAGAACACCGCAAGATTGAACCCAAAGCTAAGCACTTCTCCCATGGCAAGAAAGATCAATCTAGTAGGCCAAACCAAACCGATAATTCGAAGAGACTTGCAAAGATAACTCAATCATACATAAAATAATTCAGAGAAGATTCAGTTAATATCCATAGATAAATCTGATCATAACCCACAATTCGTCGGATCTCGACAAACACACCGCAAAAAGAGATTACATTGAATAGATCTCCACAAGAGAGGGGGAGAACATTGTATTGAGATCCAAAAAGAGAGAAGAAGCCATCTAGCTAATAACTATGGACCCGTAGGTCTGTGGTAAACTACTCACAACTCATCGGAGGGGCAAGGATGTTGATGTAGAGGCCCTCCATGGTTGATTCCCCCTCCGGCAGAGTGCCGGCGAAGGCTCCAAGATGGGATCTCGCGGATACAGAAGGTTACGGTGGTGGAAATTGTGTTTCGTGGTGCCCCTGGATGTTTTCGGGGTCCGTAGGTATATATAGGAGGAAGAGGTACATCGGTGGACGCCCGAGGGTCCCACGAGATAGGGGGGCGCGCCCTACAGGGGGGCGCCCTACAGGGGGGCGTGCCCTCCTATCTCATGGAGGCTCCGGTTGTTTCTTGACTTGTACCCCAAACTCTCCGGATCTTGTTCATTCCAAAAATCACGTTCCCGAAGGTTTCATTCCGTTTGGACTCCATTTGATATTCCTTTTCTTCGAAATACTGAAATAGGCAAAAAAATAGCAATATGGGCTGGGCCTCCGGTTAGTAGGTTAGTCCCAAAAATGATAAAGAAGTATAAAATAAAGACCATAAACATCCAAAATAGGTAATATAATAGCATGGAACAATCAAAAATTATAGATACTTTGGAGACGTATAAAGCATCAACACATATCTGCGGGAAGTGATGCAGTGCACCCTCAAGCTATCTAGATGCGCAATGGGGTGCTGCACATCCGTGATGTGCAAGGACCCAAGGGGACTGGATCTGTGGAGGTCAGGTTTGAAGCTATGGAGCAGGAAGTCTTCTGGTGCAAGGGGATGGTGGAATGTCGACTCAATGCCAATCATCTCATGATTGTGGACTACACCCGTGATCTCGTGGTGGATGGCAAGTCCATGAAGGACACTGTCTTCTCCCTCAATGAGCAAATCAACTTCCTCCATAGCCAGATCCACGACCTTCAAAGCCAAGTCTT
>NW_025225475.1:0-1750 GCF_018294505.1 Triticum aestivum
TCTCTCTCTCTCTCTCTCTCTCTCGTGTTCTTGATATGGCACGATCTTGATGTACCGCGAGCATTGCTATTATAGTTGGATCTTATGATGTTTCTCCCCCTCTACCTTCTTGTAATGAATTGAGTTTTCCCTTTGATGTTATCTCATCGGATTGAGTCTTTAAGGATTTGAGAACACTTGATGTATGTCTTGCATGTGCTTATCTGTGGTGACAATGGGATATTCACGTGATCTACTTGATGTATGTTTTGGTGATCAACTTGCGGGTCCAGTGACCTTGTGAACTTATGCATAGGGGTTGGCACACGTTTTCGTCTTGACTCTCTGGTAGAAACTTCGGGGCACTCTTTGAAATTCGTTGTGTTGGTTTGAATAGATGAATCTGAGATTGTGCGGTGCATATCGTATAATCATACCCGCAGATACTTGTGGTGACATTGGAGTATCTAGGTGACATTAGGGTTTTGGTTGATGTGTGTCTTAAGGTGTTATTTTACTACAAACTCTAGGGATGTTTGTGACACTTATAGAAATAGCCCAATGGATAGATATCTTCGTTTGTTCTCTGCTATTAGTGACTTTGGAGTGACTCTTTATTGCATGTTGAGGGATTGTTATATGATCCAATTATGTTACCATTGTTGAGAAAACTTGCACTAGTGAAATTATGAACCATAGGCCTTGTTTCGAAGCATTGCAATACAATTTTCACTCACTTTTATGGCTTGCTACCTTGCTGTTTTTATATTTTCATATTACAAAAACCTATATCTACCATCCATATTGCACTTGTATCACCATCTCTACGCCGAACTTGTGCACCTATACAATTTACCATTGTATTGGGTGTGTTGGGGACACAAGAGACTCTTTGTTATTGGGTTGCAGGGTTGTTTGAGAGAGACCATCTTCATCCTACGCCTCTCACTTGAGGGAAATTTGCTACTGTCCTACAAACCTATGCACTTGGAGGCCCAACAACATCTACAAGAAGAAGGTTGCGTAGTAGACATTAGTCTGTATTTTTGTTTTTATCGACACCTTTGTCTCTAAGCATGTGGACATGTTTTTCGATTTCGGTTTTCTCTTGAGGACAAGTGGGGTCTAAGCTTGGGGGAGTTGATACGTCCATTTTGCATCATGTTTAGCTACTATTATTTATGTTGCTTTATTGTATAATAATGCTTTTTGGAGTAATTCTAATGCCTTTTCTCTCATAATATGCGAGGTATACACAAAGGGGGAGAATTATGGCAGCTGGAAATCTGGACCTGAATAAGCTACGTCAGGCTACCTATTCTGCACAACTCCAAATGAGCTGAAACTTTAAGAGGAATTTTATGGAATATTTGAGGAATATTGGAGCAAGTAAGTACCAGAGGGGGCGCACCAGGTGGGAACAACCCACATGGGCGCGCCAGGAAGCCCAGGCGCGCCCTGGTGGGTTGTGCTCACCCATGCCTACCTCCGGTGCCCCTATTCTGGTATGTAAGTCATTTTGACCTAGAAAAAAAATAAGGAGAGGACTTTCGGGACGAAGAGCTGCCGTCTCGAGGCGGAACCTGGGCAGGAGCACTTTTGCCCTCCGACGGAGCGATTCTGCCGGGGGAACTATAGATTGGTGCTTGTGGGTGACTAGTAGTGTTGATTACATCTTGTAGTTGATTACTATATGATTTATTTGGTGGAAGATCATATGTTTAGATCCATTATGCTATTTAATACCCCTCTGATCTTGAGCATGATTATC
>NW_025225476.1:0-23829 GCF_018294505.1 Triticum aestivum
GAAAATCGACTGACCCAAAAGTCGATTCAGTTGACTGAAGTGTGGCTAAATCGGAGCAGAGCAGCAGCACGAGCGAGGGGCAGAGCAGCAGCAACAGCGCGAGCGAGCGAGCGAGAGCCGGAGCCACAACAGCTGGGCAAGCGAGCGATCGAGCGAGAGCTGGAGCAGCAACAGCAGCGCGAGCGAGCAAGCGAGAGCCGGAGCAGCAGCATCAAATCCGGTTGGTATGGCCGCCGCCGCCGAAGGGGCCTCGCACTGTGGGATAGCCGCCATGGAGATGTCGCCCGCGTTGCCGGCTTCAAGGTAGCCGCTCCATGGGGGTGCGGGATGGAGCACCATCAGCGCTTGGAGGTCGAGTTAAGGAGGGGTGCAATGCGATGAGTGTACAACCTCTTTGGTGGCACCAAGTAGGCCTCAACTTTGTCCAAGGAGTCGGTGAGGATGCTGCGGTCCCGGTGGAGTAGGTTAAGGTGGCGCTGTGGGGATGGAGCACGATAGACGAGGCAATCGTTGGAGCAGCTCCTTGGAGGTGGAGGACGGGGCGGCTGAACCGGCGGGACGACGAGATGGACGATAGATCCTCATCCAGGGAGGTGGACGAGGGACGTCGAGCTGTTGCGGTGGACGATGTCGTCGGGGAAGAGGATCCAGCTGAGCAGCGGTGAGGTGGCGGACGGAGGAGAGTGTGGTTTCGCGGCTGGAGCGGAGAGGTTATGGCGGCCTGGGATTTCGAATGGCGTAAAGGGGGCGATGGGAGGGGTGAGCCATGACTTAGGGACGTGCTTGTCCAAAATGTAGGGTGTGTTACAAAAGTACCCCCCCCACACACACACTTATTTGAACTAGCGGCCTTTTGGCTCAGGGTTAGAAGGGGAATTTCGCGTGTCGGGATTTGGCAGCTGGAGGGAGTTTTCGCGCGTGTTATAATTTCGGGATAGCAAGGCGGGGGTTGTGAAGGCACCAGTTTTGGGAGCACGATATCTGAATTTTCGGGATATAACAAGACGCGGTTTGAATTTTAGGGACAAGCCTAACGTGTAGTAATATTGTACTTGTACGTACCAAATCAATTCACACTTCCCCCAACAAAAAAGAAAACAAAAATAATAAAACTATTCACACCACACAAAGAGAGAGTCTTTCCCCGTTTTACTATACAAATGCTATTCAAAGCTACTCCCTCCTTCCATCTATATAGGGCCTAATGCGTTTTTCGTTGCTAACTTTGACCAAATATTAGAGCAATAATATATGACATGCAACTTACACAAAGCACACCGTTAAACTCGTCTGTGAAAGGTTCTTTCAATGATATAATTTTCAAATTCTGCATGTCATGTACTATTAATCTTATCAATAGTCAAAGGGCGGTCTTAAAAAACTCATTATGCCCTATATAGATGGAAGGAGGGAGTATGAATCCATGTTATGTCCAATTAAATTTTTTCGCTTGATGTATAATGCATGTAACCTACTCATACTAACATTTTAGTGCATTCCAAATGTCTATACTACCGCTGCAATTCAAACCAAATTTGAATTCGTTTCTCTATTTCAATAAGAATCTACATTCATGATTGTTGCCAACATTAACCATCATTCGTGTATTACCTTAATAACACACCACATGATTACTATAGAGATAGATATGAACTATTTGTACTACATGAACTCGAATTCTATTTTTTGAATACACTTGATGTTGATTCCAAATAATAGTACATTTGATGTAGTAACTATATATTCATAATCTAAACCATGTTCCATACGTACACCGTGTTTATCACACAAAGTATAGTGCCATGGCCCCTACATTATGACAAGTATTTAGACCTAAGTTGCAAAAGCCACACATTAGCCCAAATTATAATCAATGTTCTACATTATGATATCTTCTTCAAGTATCCGTATCCACTATTTTTATAATAAATTATGATCTTTGTTCGTCTTTTACACCTTCACGGTCCTCTTCTATTTGTAGCTAGCTAACGCTAACTTTCTATCATGCATGCACACGCCCGCCCCCTCTCACCCACCCTTAGTGTCCCCTCCATCGAGCATGTTCATTATTTCTCTTTAGGTCATCCACCCGTGGTGTGTGTAGGCCCCCGGCTCCTTCTTTCCGGCACACACCGGTCGACACTGGCGGAGCTACGTGAGGGCCAAACCAGGCCATGGCCCGCCCAACTTTTCTGCAAAAAAAATATATTTGTAACTAGGCCCAAGCCATGCACTACAACACAGCCCAGCTATAGCAGCCCAGGTGTAGCACAAGTTCAGTTTGGCCCGCCCAACATTCTTTGTGTAGCTCCGCCACTGCTGGTCGATATACCTCTCTAGACAAGTGTGCCTACAACAAACACATATATACTTCCCCTCTTCTCTTCTCACCGTCCGTGCCCCCCTATGTCCAATACGGTTCCACGCAGGTGCACACTCCCACCCCTCTTTTCATTGATCACATACTCGCACACTCCTCCCCCTTGACATGGTAGGCCTCTCACACCACCTCCTAGCCGCACCCCACTCCCCTTGTTTGTCTCTCCGGATCTTATTTGCTTATAACACATGCAGGCGTGTATATGAACTGATCTCCCTACATATAGCCAGCTCGATTATAATTCGTTTTCCCCAAGCACCAATACACTTACCTCGCTAGTTATGTCTCTCCATTTCTCGGACACACGATGGTTGATCTTCCTATGTAGTTACGTATGCTTACCACAACCATATCTTCTCCCCTCATCATCCTTGCATACCTCCCGACCCGTCTCTCACACGCACGTGCATAGACAGACAGACATCCCCCGCCCTCTCTTATTGATATTGCACTCATACCCTTCATTTGTCTAGCAGGCCTCTCCCACCATTTGTGAGACGCCACTCCAAAACCAACCCTCCGACGCTCAACCTTTGTCTTTCTCCCAACCTTATTCCTCTGCTACACATATCCATGGATGTCGATCGATCTCCCTCAATACATAGCTAGGTCACTCTCCTTCCCCACACATATACTAGTCGATCGGTCTCTGCCCCCTCCCCCTCCCCCCACACGCACTGATAGTCGAACGTTGTAGGTAGGTACCCATGCCACAGAGAAAAACTGCACCTCTGCCCTCTCAAATTCCAGTAGGCCAGACGCCCTGTATCTTTGACGTGGGAAAACGCAAATTCGATGGCACTCTTTATCGATCGCGCAGCCACACACTTCATCCCTGTTTTCAGTTCTATCAATATGTCACGTCCATGACTCCGTTTCACACACATTGCATATGTTACGTTTTTCTATTTGAGATATCATCAACACATTGCCTTTGTTTCGCACAAACCATCTCTCTCACACCCACCCACGTATGTACCTGCACCTAAAGAAGAAGAAGTGCAGGACGCACGTACTCACGTCTCGTTTCCGGCCATACCCATGCGGGTACATGGTGGAGTTCGTTTCTGTACGAAAAGGCAGCCCACGTGATAATTTGATGCGTGTAGCGGTTATTTACTCGAAGGAGGGTCGGGTACCATGCCTAGACGGAACAAAGTTTGACTTGACGCGTTAGTATTAAATAAAATTATATATTCCTCAATGGCACGTACAGAATATAAAATGATTGCCGTGGGGAAAATGGAAAAATGGGTTTGTCTCTCGTCACACCATCTCACACAAGGTGGCCGTGGCCTCTCTCTCTCAGTGTTGGTCAGTGATCCGTCTGCATCCATCCGCCGGCGGAAAGGGAGGATGTGCATCGTCTCTCCGTTCGACGGCGTTGAGGTAGCATGTCTCGATCTGCGGTACCCGCCGTTCTCTCTGACCAAGCTCCGGCGCGGTAGGGCCTTCGCCACTTGCTCACTGCCACAGCATGGGCAGATCCCGGCCGCCTCCGCCCTCCTAGTAACATCCCGACGACCCTCAGGTATAACTTCCTCCGACCTTGCTCCACTGCCCATCTTCCCATGTTGCTACATGTGGATCTTCTTTAGCTGTTTGCTTAAATCGTATCTTGGCCGACGTACTTTCCATCTTGCAATCTCGTCCTCAAACCTTATTTGATAAACCACCATGTGCTATCTTTCCCTTATTACATGGAATATGCTTCTTTTTTGTCGGCGTATGTGTCTTCAACTCGTGTTATTGGGCAGTAATTGTTTCCTTTTGACCTCCTTTTGCAAACAGGTCTATCCATTTTCACCTTGTTGCTATTGCGACCTTTTTGGTGAACTGCACAAATCACTTTTTTCTTAAGAGTGTTTTGTGCAGTTCCGCCAAAATGTCACACGGGCAACGTTTTTACATTTCTGTGGGACTGCAGAAAGGGAGGTTGGTTTTGCTATCCTCCTCATCCAACTCCGTGCATAATCTTCTCCAACAAGAACTTATTCCTAAAGAGAGATCATAGAGGTGATCGGCTTCTATTTATGTGTGTTATGTTTCATCATCTAGTTCCACTATTATTGTAATCACACTGACTGGATATCTTTGCGAATAGGGATGGCCCGCTCGATTTTAGTGGAGCTGCACAAAATGATCGAATTGTGGTGTCCTCCATACACCTCTTTTTTGGCTACAAAGCTGGGTGAAACTAGCTGCCAAGCAATGAACACTGTGCCAAGGAAATGGAGCCATGCCTACGAACAGCATCGATCAATTATATTTTTTTATTTATTTGTACACCTTCTCACAACTTTGTCTTCAGTTGTGACGTGAATATTGGCGCTGATCTGCGAACCATTGAGATGCATTAGCCATGGTAGCCATGGTAGTTTCATTTGTATCTGATGGAATGTTGTGACAAGATAATCTCGAGGCAAGACACATGAATCCTAAGTTGAAACCTTTTTTTTCCTGCAGGAACCAAAGTTGAAACCTTCATAGCATCACAATACAATTTCATTAAAATTATGCGTACATATAAACAAATCCTAAAGGATTGATAGCAATGCCAGAAACAATTCAACTTCGTTTCGCCTACATGTTGGACATCCTTCATCCGGCTCCACCTGCCATGCAGCAATATTGAGTGCACAACACAACTTCAGGGAAAGATTCACCCCGGTCGTTGCGCCGCAGTAGTAATGACTAGTGAGCAGTCAAATCACAGAGCCCCACCTTCGCCACAGTAAGTTGCTCGGACGAAGCAACCATCATTTCTCTGTTCCTTGAATCCGCTGGTACTCCCATATTCCCACAGTAATAAGTTGCTCGGGCGAATCAACCATCACTATATCCACTCACATGTGATGACCACAGGAGCTATTCATTCATATTATATGTTTAAAAAAAATAAAGGTTGATAACTAATGCGGCAAACTTTCAAACAAAAAAAACTAATGAGGCACCTCGGGCCAACGCGGCCAGATCGCATTTTGCACAAGAAATTACACACCATGTTTCGTTGACATGTGGTCCCGTTCCAACATGTCAGTGAGACAACAGTGGGTCCTTTTCTACTAGTATTTCTGAACGGACGTGTAGGCCGGGGCGCCTCTTCGTGTACCGTGGCAAACTGGCAACCGTCCACCGACTCTTCGCCTTTCCCTCTCGATTTGGAACTATTGTCGCACGCTCTTCCTCCCTCCTCCATTTGCCTTCACCCTTCCTTCTGCCATTGTTCGATCGTCTTCTCCATGGAGGGAACAGGCCAGAAACGACCCCATTATACTTGCCCCAATCTGAAAGATTACGTGGTGGACGAACTCATTGATCGGTGTGACGTCATCACCTCGGCTAGCATGGCAGGTTTGTTCAAGACCATTCTCAACTCAACTAATAACATCATTACAAGGAACCCAAGGGTCAAGGAGCGGTTTGATCTCCCCTATCTTCTTCGCCGTGACCATGATAACTAGAACGGCGACGACGGAGGCCTCACCTTGTGCAAGTTGATGCCGCTTGATAATGATACGTATGATGTTAAGATGCCAACGTGTCACGCCCAATATGCGATACTATCCTAAAGAGACTCGAAGGTCCCACCAAGGATAGAACCGCATATTGAGACGCTTTTGCAAGGTGGATATCATTACAACAACTTTACATAAATAGATGGGAATACATACTTAAGGCATACAATGTCACAAGAATACAACATCACAATACATAAGAGCATCATCCGACTACAGATGAGACACAAACAGAAACTCAAACGACATCCACCCTACTAGCCCAGGCTGCCGACCTGGAACCTATCCCCTGATCGAAGAAGAAGCAGAAGAAGAACTCCAAGACAAGCAAACATCGCTCTCGCGTCATGATCATCGCATAACCTGTACCTGCAACTGTTATTGTAGTAATCTGTGAGCCACGAGGACTCAGCAATCCCATTACCATGGGTATCAAGACTAGCAAAGCTTAATGGGAAAGGAATGGGTAAAGTGGTGAGGTAGCAGCAGCGTCTAAGCATATATGGTGGCTAACATACGCAAATAAGAGAGAGAAGAGAGCAAGCGGAACGGTCGTCAACTAGTAATGATCAAGAGGTGATCTTGAACTCCTACTTACGTCAAACAGAACCCAAAACCGTGTTCACTTCCCGGACTCCACTGAAAAGAGACCATCACGGCTACACACGCGGTTGATGCATTTTAATTCGGATCTGGTGTCAAGTTATCTACAACCGGACATTAACAAATTCCCATCTGCCCATAACTACAGGCATGGCTTTCGAAAGATTATACCCTGTAGGGGTGTCCCAACTTAGCCCATGATAAGCTCTCGCGATCAACGAAGGATATACCTTCTCCCAGGAAGACCCGATCAGACTCGGAATCCCAGTTTACAAGACATTTCGACAATGGTAAAACAAGACCAGCAAAGCCTCCCGCTGTGCCGACAAATCCCGATAGGAGGTGCACATATCTCATTCTCAGGGCACACCGGATGAGCCAGAAGTCGGGTTGGCATAGACCCTGATTGCCCAGGGGGCGCCGGACATCGCTCGGTTTGGACCAACACTTGGACAAGCATTAGCCCGGGGGGGCTAAAATAAAGATGACCCTCGGGCTCCGGAAACCCAAGGGAAAAAGGGCTAGGTGAGGCAAATGGTAAAACCAATGTTGGGCCTTGCTGGAGGAGTTTTATTCAAAGAAAACTGTCAAGGGGGTCCCATAAATCACCCAACCGCGTAAGGAACGCAAAATCCGGGAACATAACACCGGTATGACGGAAAACTAGGGCGGAAAGAGTGGAACAAAACACCAGGCATAAGGCCGAGTCTTCCACCCTTTACCAAGTATATAGATGCATTAATTAAATAAGAGATATTGTGATATCCCAAACACAATCCTGTCCACCATGGAGCAATCTTCAACTTCACCTACAACTAACAACACTATAAGAGGGGCTGAGCAAAGCGGTAACATAGCCAAGCAATGGTTTGATAGGAAGGGTGAAAAGGTTAGAGGCTGACATGGCAATTTGGGAGGCTTGAAGAACAAGTGATAGGTAGCGCAGCAAAGCGGTAGAACGAAGCAACTAGCATAGCAATGATAGTAGTGAGATCCAGGGTAGTGGTCATCTTGCCTGAAATCCCGCTAGGAAGAAGAACGAGTCCATGAAGAAGACGAACGGGAGTAGTCGAACGAATCCTCACAACTCCGGAACGAAACCGAAGGCAACCCGAAAAGAAGCAAACAACATGGTAAACACACAAGCATAATCATGGCATGATGCACAAACAAATATGATGCATGACCGGTTTAATGAGGCATGGCATGGCAAAGTGTAACAAACAATACTACAAGTTAAGGGGAGCTCAACATGCAACGAGTTGCATATTGACGAAACACCACATCAATTATTTAGTTCTCTCTCGGTTTGGTACACAACAATATTAAATGTTGTTAAACATGGCAAGAGGTGAAGCAAGAGAAAACTACCTATCTAGGCAAGTTCAAATGAGGCCGGAAGTAACAAACAACAATTCCGAAAATTCCTCATGTCCATATTTTAGTTTTGGTACTGTTCTGCCCTAAACACAATTTTAGAGTTATTAAACATGCAAAGAAAGTGCATCATGTTAATCTATGCAGTTTTCTACCCCATTTACATATAAAGTTTATTAAAATCGGAGCTACAGTCATTTAGTTATGAAATAAATCATTTTAACATGGCATTTAAGCAAATTTAATCAAACAACATTTTAAACATTTTAAACATGGATGAAAGGTTCATATTATGAAACTAGACAAAATTCTAAGCATTTTAAATGTATAAAACATTTTAAACCGATGCATGGTTAATTAGTTATAACATGCATGATCATGAGGGTTTTTCTGTAAAACAGCAAACTCTGGATAAATAGCAAAATCGCCGAACTGGAAAAAAACATGATATGGGCCGCATCTGCTAACGGGCTGCATAGGACAGGAGAGTGGCTGGAGGGGCTGCTCACCCATGGGCTGAGGCCCAATTGGAAGCAGAGGGAGGCCGGCTGGGGGTGCAGCCGGGCCTTGGAGCCCACCTGGCGGTCGCTTGCGGACGAGGCGCAGTCAACGCGGGCGTCGACCGCGTCGTCCTCCTCTCGAACAGAGGCAGAAACAGGACTTGGGGGCAAGTGCTCCTGCTCGATGAAGAGGAGGCAGAGGCCTGCGCGAGGGGAAACAGGGGACGCAGCGGCGGCCTAGCATGGTTTAGGACTCCGGCGAAGGGCGGCACAGAGCAGGATCAAGGCGAGGCGGCAGAGCGGGCGGCGGAGCTTGGTTCCTGGGATGCTGGCGAGGTGGCCGTCCGGGCGAGAAGACGAGCGCTGGGTCGAGCGCTGCTGTGGGGTGCTCGTCTCCTGTGTGGCTCGAGGGTGAGGGGGGTCAGGAGGTCGAGGAAGCAGGGGCACGCTCCAGGTGGCCTGAAGGTCAAAGTCGCCGTCGGATTAGGGCGTCCATGGCGGTTTCCTGCTGCTCCTACAGAAACTCGTGAAAGAGAGAGGTGAGGCACGGGGATAAGAAAGGAGAACCAGGAGGGGGCGCGATGGGGCAACCTGGCTGGAGCTCGTCGGTGGCTGGATCCGGTGGCTCTGGAGTTGGGGATGCGCGAGTTGCTGCTGCTGCTGCAGGGAGCCTCGGCTCGATGAGGAGAAGGAGCTTGGGCGCGGGATGGGGAAGATCGAGCTGGCAGAGGAAGGAGGAGGTGCTCGGCTGGCCGTGATTTGGTTGGGTGGCGCTGAAATTAAGGAGGAGGCGGCGCTGGCTAGGTGAATCGAGGGGATCGGGAGGGATCCCGAGGGAGAAGGTGGCGGCGCTAGGGTAGGATCCCTAGAAATTAGGTGGTATGTCTAGATTAGGTTAGGGGTCTATATATAGTAGGTGGCTAATACGAGAGGGGATTTGAGCCCCTAGATTTTGATCGGACGGCTTCGGTGGTCTAAACAAAGAATGGATGATGCTTAGGATAACTCGGGATTGTTCCAGACCCACTGGTCATGACCGTTCGGGTCGGGTTCGGGAAGCATTCAGACGTGCGCGAGGTTGCGAAAGAGAGTCCATGGTTGTGAAAAGAGATAAGGTGGTCAAACAAGAGGGAAACGAGAACCCGGTTGGTCTCTAAAAGGACAGCAAAGGCAAGGAGGACACGACAACTACGAACGGATGCAAGTTTGAAAACAATGACGGCAACAGAGTGCCGATGCAATGCGAATGATGCGATGATGAATGCAACAAGCAAATAAAACACACAACAACAACGAAATAATTGGAAGGTTTCTGAAGCGTCGGTCTTGGGGCGTTACAACACTCCACCACTACAAGAGGATCTCGTCCCGAGATCTAAGATGGCACCGTAGGGAAAAGAAAGAGGAAGAGAAGAGGTAAAACTAAGTTGCTTCTTCGACAAACGAGTGAAACCAAAGAACTTTGAGAGGTTAAAAAGTTGAAAGAAAAAACACAACGGAGTTGAACACAATTGAGAGCATTGCGGTAGAAAATAGAAACAAGGTACACCATGTGAACCTTGGAGGTTGCAAAGACATAAATCAGGAGTTTAATGAACAAGATAGAATTCGAAACCACTCCGGTTAAAACAAGATGAGAGAGGAAGAATTTGGGCAGCACTCCGGTTGAAAAGAGATGCAAGACTTGATAAGATGAAAAGAACTTGAATGGAGGCCACGACACACCGGTTAAATGGATAAGCAAAATAAAACATGATCCTCACAATTCGAGATGATGAGTGAAAAGAGCAACATCACAATGCCTTCGGAAGAAAGAATAGAAGATAGATCATTCGAATAATAGAATGGAGAAGAAAATGCCAACTTCTGCCACAAAAGAACTTAGAAAAACATGCTTGCAAAGAAGAATTGAACGGTGTTGTTGGAAAATTAAGAACGAAAAGCACAAGGTTGTTGTGGGCTTATGGCAAACATCTCAAAATGATGAGGTGAAATTCTGCCACTAACGAAAAACAATTGCTTGTTTGAGATCAGGGAAGAGATGATAACTTCTTTCGCCGAGAGGATAGGAGAAAACTTGGATCATTGATAAGCACCACAAATAGCAACATTCCTTAGGGAAGGCTTTAGGTGAAATATAACCCAAGATAACTCCAACAAAAGATTGATTGGTTGAAAAGATCTCTTGAGCGAAGAGAAAATGATGGATTTAAATATCTCATTCTTAACAACTGGACCTTGAAACATGAAGGAAAATTGTCAAGAATGGCATAACACAACCTCAAAAGATAAGGTAGGAGAATTGCACTTTGGAATGCAATATGAAGAATACTTGAGCTTTTCCAAGAACAATCTTGAAGAACACTTTGAGAATGAGTTAAATCTTTGATGAACCCCCATGAGGAGCCTCTTGGAAGATCTCCGGAAACGAAAATGATTATGAAGAAGAATTGGAGTTGAAGAGAACCAGAATTGAAGCCTTGCAATGATTTAGATGGAGCTACAAAATGAGTAAACTTTGAACTCCGGACAAGAAAGATGAATAACTTGAAACCGAGAATTACTTCCTGATAAACAAACTCCTAAAGAAGGAATTAATCACTTGAATGAAACAAGAATAAGAATTATGTCATGTGTATCCTTCACCAATTTAAAGTGATGACAAACATTGGATTTGGCATACTACTTATTCCCGTAGAAAGGATGGATTAAGAGAGATATAGCGCAAACTTGAGAAGGTATTGATGGAACCACTGGTGGGATTTGGAAACAACGAATGAATTAATTTATACGATAACAACGGAAGAGGAATGTTAAACGAACCACCGTCAGAATTGACAATGAAAGTAGCAAAGGGACAATTCATCGGGAAGAATTGGAAAATGAATGAAGATACTAGAGGGGATTTAGATACATGAGAACGAAGAGGTCATGAACTGATTAGAGGATATTTGAACGATTGATCGGTAAGATTTGTAGAACGATAGCTACACGCTGAGAATGAATAATTATGACATGATGGCCTTCGAAGGAAAGAAATGGAAACAACTCATGAAATGCTCCGGATGGGTGAAAAGAATATCCATAATCAAAAACAATTATGAGGATGACATGAAGCTAGAACCATGAATCTTCAAGAGAATGGACCAAGATTTAAGAGAAACTCTTCTTCGGTCTTCACATGTTGAGAATGATGATGAGAACCACGATGAATTGTTGAGATACTCCGGGAGAATGAAAAGAGGAAAGGTTGAGCCAAAGATGAAAAGAATTTGAAAACGACCTTGGAGAAGCAATATGACTGATGAAAATTCATTCTTACGTCAAACTTCGAAAGACTTTGGGAATGGCTCCAGATAAATTAGAAGAGTCAGGTAAGATCCTGGGAAAAGACCTGTGGGTTAGGGCCCACTCGAAAGAACCATCGTCGAAGGATTGCTTGAAATAGAGATTGCACCAGTAGAATTAAATAGCTTGAATGATAGAAAAACCTCGAACTAACTCGAACGGATTAAGAATGGAAACATGTTTTCTGAGATATCTTGAGCACTCCGGATTATGAACTGTGAGAGGTGAATAAATAAGAGAGCCTGGGATACGAAATTCACATGGGAAGATATGTGAAACAAAAGGGAAGAGACAAGATCAACACCGAAACTTGAAATTAATCCACCGGAGAAGAAAAAGACGAAGAATAATAAACTAGAAGCTCCGTTAGTATCTTCCTGAGAATCACCGGATAAGAATATTGACGGAAAAGAATGGAGAGACTTCCCATCAATAACAGGATACTTGATTAAGAAATCTGAGTCCTTGAAGAAAAAGGGTGGGAGGGCGGGGAAAACAAAGACAACTTGGAATGGATGAAACAAACACCGGTGAGAAAACTTAGAGTTGATCTTGCGGATGTTGAAAAGATCTGATCCACTTGAAGAGAAGCACGCCGGTTGGAAAAGAATTAACATGACAACCTCAGTGATCAAGAAGGATTAGTACTCCCATAGAAATATGAGAACACCGCTTGAAAGGTATGGAATCAACACTTGACAATGAAGCAACTCGAATACCACAAATAAAACAAAACAAAGGATTGGCTTGCAGAAATAAGCCGGAACAAATACATATGATAGAGATTTAACCAATCCCATATCATGCATCTGTCGGAAAGATATTCTAGGAGCTACTGGAATTCCCACCTATAAAACTCCCGAAACTTTCTGGTTATGCAATCTGGTGTTGGGGATACAGGGGAAGCAATATATCTCACCCAAACTAACAATCCCTACATCCAGCTGTATCCATCCGTCAACACATAACCAAGAAACCTTCGGAAATCGTGTACCTCAACCTTCGAAAAGCATACATTATACGAGCTATGGCAATACTCCCGAACTCCCTAGTACTGGGTGACGTCGAGGTTATCTCACCAACAACTGCATAAAAGAGCTTTTCGATGTCGGCAAAACTCAGGTATTCCAGAACTGCAACGATAAAATTGTGACGACAACACCTCGAAGCTCAACTCCCCGGGTCAATGCCACATAATAGACAGGAGGCACAAAGAACAATGTTCTCGTCACAAAACCATCGGAACGATTCCAAGATACCCGCGTGATCCTAAAAAAAATTTAGTGAAATTTGAGGAGAGGAAAGACAAAACATCTACGTCAGGAGACCTCACCAGAGCGATGAAGGGGCTGAGGAGTAAAAAGAATCCTACTCTCCGATATATATAATCCTAAGACATTATTCTAGACTCAACAACGGCCAACAATCAAGGGGGCTCCGATGGTCGGTCGAGGCTCTGATTACCAACTTGTCACGCCCAATATGCGATACTATCCTAAAGAGACTCGAAGGTCCCACCAAGGATAGAACCGCATATTGAAACGCTTTTGCAAGGTGGATATCATTACAACAACTTTACATAAATAGATGGGAATACATACTTAAGGCATACAATGTCACAAGAATACAACATCACAATACATAACAGCATCATCCGACTACGGATGAAACACAAACAGAAACTCAAACGACATCCACCCTGCTAGCCCAGGCTGCCGACCTGGAACCTATCCCCTGATCGAAGAAGAAGCAGAAGAAGAAGAACTCCAAGACAAGCAAACATCGCACTCGCATCATGATCATCGCATAACCTGTACCTGCAACTGTTGTTGTAGTAATCTATGAGCCACGAGGACTCAACAATCCCATTACCATGGGTATCAAGACTAGCAAAGCTTAATGGGAAAGGAATGGGTAAAGTGGTGAGGTAGTAGCAGCGTCTAAGCATATATGGTGGCTAACATACGCAAATAAGAGCGAGAAGAGAGCAAGCGGAACGGTCGTCAACTAGTAATGATCAAGAGGTGATCCTGAACTCCTACTTACGTCAAACATAACCCAAAACCGTGTTCACTTCCCAGACTCCGCCGAAAAGAGACCATCACGGCTACACACGCGGTTGATGCGTTTTAATTCGGATCTGGTGTCAAGTTATCTACAACCGGACATTAACAAATTCCCATCTGCCCATAACCGCAGGCATGGCTTTCGAAAGATTATACCCTGCAGGGGTATCCCAACTTAGCCCATTATAAGCTCTCGCGATCAACGAAGGATATACCTTCTCCCAAGAAGACCCGATCAGACTCGGAATCCCGGTTTACAAGACATTTCGACAATGGTAAAACAAGACCAGCAAAGCCTCCCACTATGCCGACAAATCCCGATAGGAGCTGCACATATCTCGTTCTCAGGGCACACCGGATGAGCCAGACATCGGGTTGGCATAGACCCTGATTGCCCAGGGGGCGCCGGACATCGCTCGGTTTGGACCAACACTTGGACAAGCATTGGCCCGGGGGGGGCTAAAATAAAGATGACCCTCGGGCTCCGGAAACCCAAGGGAAAAAGGGCTAGGTGAGGCAAATGGTAAAACCAATGTTGGGCCTTGCTGGAGGAGTTTTATTCAAAGCGAATTGTCAAGGGGGTCCCATAAATCACCCAACCGCGTAAGGAACGCAAAATCCGGGAACATAACACCGGTATGACAGAAAACTAGGGCGGCAAGAGTGGAACAAAACACCAGGCATAAGGCCGAGTCTTCCACCCTTTACCAAGTATATAGATGCATTAATTAAATAAGAGATATTGTGATATCCCAAACACAATCCTGTCCACCATGGAGCAATCTTCAACTTCACCTGCAACTAACAACGCTATAAGGGGGGCTGAGCAAAGAGGTAACATAGCAAGCAATGGATTGCTAGGAAGGGTGAAAAGGTTAGAGGCTGACATGGCAATTTGGGAGGCTTGAAGAACAAGTGATAGGTAGCACAGCAAAGCGGTAGAACAAAGCAACTAGCATAGCAATGATAGTAGTGAGATCCAGGGTAGCGGGCATCTTGCCTGAAATCCCGCTAGGAAGAAGAACGAGTCCATGAAGAAGACGAACGGGAGTAGTCGAACGAATCCTCACAACTCCGGAACGACACCGAAGGCAACCCGGAAAGAATCAAACAACATGGTAAACACACAAGCATAATCATGGCATGATGCACAAACAAATATGATGCATGACCGGTTTAATGAGGCATGGCATGGCAAAGTGCAACAAACAATACTACAAGTTAAGTGGAGCTCAATATGCAACGAGTTGCATATTGACGAAACACCACATCAATTATTTAGTTCTCTCTCGGTTTGGTGCACAACAATATTAAATGTTGTTAAACATGACAAGAGGTGAAGCAAGAGAAAACTACCTATCTAGGCAAGTTCAAATGAGACCAGAAGTAACAAACAACAATTCTAAAAATTCCTCATGTCCATATTTTAGTTTTGGTACTGTTCTGCCCTAAACACAATTTTACAGTTATTAAACATGCAAAGAAAGTGCATCATGTTAATCTATGCAGTTTTCTACCCCATTTACATATAAAGTTTATTAAAATCGGAGCTACGGTAATTTAGTTATGAAATAAATCATTTTAACATGGCATTTAAGCAAATTTAATCAAACAGCATTTTAAACATTTTAAACATGGATGAAAGTTGCATATTATGAAACTAGACAAAATTCTAAGCATTTTAAATGTATAAAACATTTTAAACCGATGCATGGTTAATTAGTTATAACATGCATGATCATGAGGGTTTTTCTGTAAAACAGCAAACTCTGGATAAATAGCAAAATTGCCAAACTGGAA
Source organism: Triticum aestivum (assembly GCF_018294505.1). NCBI lineage: Eukaryota > Viridiplantae > Streptophyta > Magnoliopsida > Poales > Poaceae > Triticum > Triticum aestivum. Next base: position 15,593 of record NW_025225476.1, read on the forward strand.
AAAAACATGATATGGGCCGCATCTGCTAACGGGCTGCACAGGACAGGAGAGTGGCTGGAGGGGCTGCTCACCCATGGGCTGAGGCCCGATTGGAAGCAGAGGGAGGCCGGCTGGGGGCGCAGCCGGGCCTTGGAGCCCACCTGGCGGTCGCTTGCGGATGAGGCGCAGTCAACGCGGGCGTCGACCGCGTCGTCCTCCTCTCGAACAGAGGCAGAAATAGGACTTGGGGGCGAGCGCTCCTGCTTGATGAAGAGGAGGCAGAGGCCTGCGCGAGGGGAAGCAGGGGACGCAGCGGCGGCCTAGCGCGGTTTAGGACTCCGGCGAAGGGCGGCACAGAGCAGGATCAAGGCGAGGCGGCAGAGCGGGCGGCGGAGCTTGGTTCCTGGGATGCTGGCGAGGTGGCCATCCGGGCGAGAAGACGAGCGCGGGGTCGAGCGCTGCTGCGGGGTGCTCGTCTCCTATGTGGCTCGAGCATGAGGGGGGTCAGGAGGTCGAGGAAGCAGGGGCGCGCTCCAGGTGTCCTGAAGGTCAAAGTCGCCGTCGGATACGGGCGTCCATGGCGGTTTCCTGCTGCTCCTGCAGAAACTCGCGAAAGAGAGAGGTGAGGCACGGGGATAAGAAAGGAGAACCAGGAGGGGCGCGACGGGGCGACCTGGCTGGAGCTCGTCGGTGGCTGGATCCGGTGGCTCTAGAGTCGGGGATGCGCGAGTTGCTGCTGCTGCTACAGGGAGCCTCGGCTCGATGAGGAGAAGGAGCTCGGGTGCGGGATGGGGAAGATCGAGCTGGCAGAGGAAGGAGGAGGTGCTCGGCTGGCCGTGATTTGGTTGGGTGGTGCTGAAATTGAGGAGGAGGCGGCGCTGGCTAGGTGAATCGAGGGGATCGGGAGGGATCCCGAGGGAGAAGGTGGCGGCGCTAGGGTAGGATCCCTAGAAATTAGGTGGTATGTCTAGATTAGGTTAGGGGTCTATATATAGTAGGTGGCTAATACGAGAGGGGATTTGAGCCCCTAGATTTTGATCCGACGGCTTCGGTGGTCTAAACAAAGAACGGATGATGCTTAGGATAACTCGGGATTGTTCCGGACCCACTGGTCATGACCGTTCGGGTCAGGTTCGGGAAGCATTCGGACGTCCGCGAGGTTGTGAAAGAGAGTCCATGGTTGTGCAAAGAGATAAGGTGGTCAAACAAGAGGGAAACGAGAACCCGGTTGGTCTCGAAACGGACAGCGAAGACAAGGAGGACACGAGAACTACGAACAGATGCAAGTTTGAAAACAATGACGGCAACAGAGTGCCGATGCAATGTGAATGATGCGATGATGAATGCAACAAGCAAATAAAACACACAACAACAACGAAATAATTGGAAGGCTTCTGAAGCGTCGGTCTTGGGGCGTTACACAACGCTTGAGGGCAAGGATTGGGCAGGCGCAAATGGAGATTGGCTTGTTTATATTGGGTACAACTGCGAGTGGGAACTTGTGAATGTGTACACTCGTCACCGGGTTCCACTTCAAAAAATCTCAGCAGACTGCCCAGAGTTGAGCACACCGGTATTGTACGCACGTTCAAATACGATCATGGTGATTGTCTTCTATGGAAGATAGCAATTTGTCGAGTTCCCAACCGCTCTTGGAATTACAAGAACTATGAAGTTGTTGCTATCTTCGACAAGCTTGCTGTCGTCCTTTGTGGTTCGACTCAATGGATATTGCTCAAAAATCAGTTTCTATACACGGATGTGTACTGTGATGCAATTCAATACAAGGGTCTTGTGTTTGCTTCCACCACTCATGGCACTGTTTTTGCATTGGATCCTCATAGTTTTGGTACATTTGTCTTCCACCATAATTATAATTGTTTCATCCACATGCTTGCGGGTTAGCAAGCTTCCCTTTACTAATTAACCTTCTTCTTGTGTTTCCAAGGTCCTATGGACATTCCACCACCTATACTTGAAAAAATTTATAACCAAGGGGGACATGACGATGGTGATGATCAGTCCTGCATTAGTCTCGAGATTGACAATAGAGGGCCCGTCCCAGAGAATCACTTGTGGTTCAAAGCAAGTGTTTCCAACACCGAGGATTGGTTGAGTTGAAGTTCATTTCATTGCTTGTTATTTGTTGTGTGATGAAAACTTTAGTATTTATAATGTATCCTTGTTGTCGATGTGGGTTGATGACCTGTTGTATGTAATAAATTGATATGCCTGTGATAAACTTACTAAATTTATGAATGGCTTTCGAGTCACTTCTCTGGGTGAGTGGTGTGACGAGGCAAAAAATATTTTCCGAATACATAATTGTACATGCATTTTAACAGGTTATCGAATGAGGCCAATCAACAATAGTAGTACACTATTTGTACTAGTTTCACATGCTTCACGCGTCGGGTGGGTGTTTTTACTGTAGCCATATGTTAATGTGTTTGTTGTACGTAACCAGCACCTAGAATCCTCGATACTAGTACTATATAAGTAGTAGGAGTAGTAGGGTGGCATGGGCCAGAACAAGCATTCACGTCCAGGAGTACGACACACGCCACCAGCACGACATCCATCTGACACCATATTTCTTGGAGTCCGAGCTAGAGCAATCTCTTCAACATCGTCGTTTCTCTAACTTCAGCCATCGCGCGGCGGGCGAGGTGGGGGTTTGCCGATAGTTGGTTTCCTCAACTGCGGTCCCACTTATAAGGCCAACTCCAACGCACGACCCCAAATAGACCTCTGTTTTGCATGAACTCCAACAATAATTTTGACTAGAAAAGCAAGACCAAAGAAAACAAGAACCACAAGAATACATTTTAGAAGATATCCAACTTCCATAACTGCTCATGTAAATTGGACTAGTGCCTTCTCGATGCATTCATTGTTGATCTGCGGAGGCTCGATCTTGCGTGCTTCTTTCTTCTTTGAGTGTAAAGAAGTAGACGTTGCTTTCTCGCATCTAGTCTCATGTCGAGCCTCTATTCTAGTAGGAGTATCAACAAGTGCACTAGTCTCATCTCTAGCCTCTATGCTAGCTAAAAGTGCTAGAACATCTACTAAATTGCGCTCTATCAATATATCGATGTACTCTTCTTCCCAATACCAAAACTTGCATCCATTCTACTCCCTCCGTTCCATAATACATGCCTTCTATTTTTGAAAATATAGATGTATCTAGACATGTTTTAGTATATAGGTACATCCATTTTTGGACAAATGGAAGTCAAGTATTTTGGAACGGAGGGAGTACACAATAAAAAATTTAAGTTAGCACAACTAGTCTAATCCGAGAGCACAACCAAAGATTTGGTCGGGTTCTTCCTCCTTTTGCCGACACGTGGGACATCCAGCATCCAGGTTGTGTCATGCAAGAAAATAGAGTGGTAGTTGAAGCCACGTGATGTGCATCTTGGGTAAACAGTAAATAGAATCTTACTACTCTTGAGTAACTCCAAAATCGGCCACCAAAGATCTTTATTGGATTTGTTTTTCATCACCAGCACGTCGAGTTGAAAGATGTGTAGGTTTAGTGGGCCCACTTGCGTTTTCACTGACATGTGGGACCGCATATGAGCAAACAGACGATGGGCTCCGCGCATCCACTGGCTGGCTAAGAAGAGAGATAGAGGAGGGTTGAGCACGGACTCCAGGAAATTTTTTCTACGTAACCAGTACCTCGATATTCGCGTGTGGTTGTTTCAGAATAAAAAAACAGGAGGTACCCTACTTATGTTACTCCCACTATGCCTAGCCTAAGGTTAGTAGGTGACCTTGCGCTTGGCTCTTCGCCTCTTCTGGAAGTCGATGGTTATATAATAGTACTTCTGGCAATCTGACACCAAATGAACTGTTGCACATCCACCACTTGTAAGCAGAAGTTTCTCCTCGTGCTGTGAGCCACTGCCACGCGTTGGCGAGGGAGAAGGCGTAATCAAGCTTCTCGTCATTCTGCGAGTTGACGAGACACATCAAAGTTATTTAGTACGTACTCTCTCCAAACAAGGGCTGACCATGTCATTGCTACCATCCCGTGCTCCGTTGTTGAGTACGTGCACTATTCACGTGCCATCAAGGAGAAAAAATATTGCGTAGGTGCCATCGAAGTGCACGACTCACTTACGCACTGCTTATCTGATTATCTCCATTTTATTGCATGACACGTGCACCTTGATGCTAGATGTCTCGCGTGTTGGGAAAAGGATGAACAAAGCTCACGTAAAAGAAAAGAGTTGAAGAACATAGATTCCCGACGACCGAGAAGGACCAAGGAACCTTGCGGTGGAGCGTCTGCAAGGAACCTTGCGCGTTTTCCCCTTGTTTTTTGCTGCCTGCCCACCTATAAACAAATAAAAGAACATGAACTCTTCGCTAACCACTAGAAATGGTACATCCGGATGCTAAGTTGAAGATGTTTTATACTCCCTCCATTCCCAAATATAAGTCTTTCTAGAGATTTAAATAAGGGACTGCATACGAAACAAAATGAGTGAATCTACACTCTAAAATATGTCTACATACATCTGTATGTTGTAGTCTATTTGAAATGGCTAGAAAGACTTATATTTAGGAACGGAGAGAGTAGTTTATATTGATAACCACGCAACAAGCCACGCATGTACAGGATGCATGCAGCCACGCATCTACACAAGCCAACGCACTAACTCCATCCGATCCAACTCATGCACATACGCGCACAGCATGGAGCACACAACGCATGTACACAACACGTGCATGCACACACGCTCTGCCACAGAATGCACATGAATAACACATGCATGCGCACACACTCGATTGCATGGAGGCATGCGCCATCTGCGGTGACGTCCGGTTCGTCGTGCTACGGCGAAGCTCGCACGCAACGGCGCCTACGCGTCTCTTGCAGCACCTCTTTGCCATCGTTTCTCAACGACTAGTCAGAGACGAAGACGACCGGAGCCTCGGCCTTAGAGCTAGCACTGATGGAAAAACACGCACGCTGCACGCACACGAGCATGTACGGAGTGCCCATGACATGGTGCGTCCCCAGTCGCCTCTACTCCTTTTGCGCGCGTTGTCTATCAAGGCGGCTGCATGCTAATGATGATGTGAGTGAGATCTTCTAGGACTCAGATGATGACGAGGAAAATTATGAGACACAAGGTGACGTACACCGTCAAGGTCCACGGTCAAGGGGGTGCTAGTAAGTCCTTAGATGTGCTTAGATGAGGTGCTAAGTGCATTAAATGGCTTAGTAACTCAAGTCTTCAATGCATAGGTGCTTAGTTTATCGGTGCCACATCATATTTTATGCCTACGTGGCAGGCTTAGCAGCTATACATGGTGGAGCACTGGGAGAGGCCAAGGCTGGTCATAGTGGGGAGTAACTTATACTGTATAATATTACTATGTTACTCCAAACATCTCTATAAACCGGAAAGGAGGGAGTAGTAACATAGACTAGTGTCATATGCAGAGTATAGGAGCACATGATATTTCCCCGTCCGGACTGATCCCAAGTTGGCTTCTCACCTTCTTGGCCCAACAAAAACCACTCCCCCCTCCCGCGTGCACTTCCCGCCGGGCGCGAGCTGAGCCTGCCGCTCCACATTGATGGCATGTCAGGGCGACGCGACCTCTCACTGCTTCCACCGTTGGAGTGGCACGCCGACCGAGGGCACTGCCCGCTGCACGCTCGGCATTTCAGACTACACAGTGGAGAGTAACTTTAGAACAAGTACTACAATTAGATAACATAAGCAGGCTATAAGGATTTAAATATAGTATTTGTGCTTAGTTGAAGGAGAGAGAAGAGGAGAGAGAAGAGAAGCAGATTGTAAACGTGTAGACGATTGTACTCCAACATACTTTGTGAGACAAAAGGTGGGGCCATTATTAATGATATAGTATTTATACTAAAGGGACTAACTGACGCCTTAATTACTCTGTTTTTTTGAGACAAACCATGGTGGGGCTATTATTGACTTGGACGTGGGGTTTGGGGGCCAAAGGCCTACTATTATACTCACACGGCCGACCTGACATGCTCTACCGTAGCCGCCGATGTATCATATGGTTTTGCACCATTCCAGATCTTAGTGCCGCCACGCAATTCTTCTCCAGCCCTCCTTTCGGCGTGCACCGCAAGAAGGGACAGCAGTCCTCTGAACCCCGCCTTTCGTGATCCTGTACAGGAGAGGGGCAATTAGGTTGTTGGGGAGCACACTCCTGTGACTGCTGCCAGCGACGACTTCCTCAACGACAGCCTTCTTCCTCGACCTCGGTAACCTCTTCATCAACGACATGAGTGACAACATCAACCACAACGGTTCTGCTCCCGCTGTACTATGTGATTCTGTCCTCCTGGTTTAGTCCGCATCATTACTTTGATGTTTGCAATTGTCGTCATGATCTATTTACTGTTGATTCGTATTAAATCTGATACTAAATTGCTCATATATTCAACAATCCAATCCAAAAACCTGATTATAGGCAATTTACTCTGAGTGGTTTTGCTGCACTTTTGAAGCCGCCTACTTTTAAGGGGGTGCAATATAAAAGGTGGCGCACAAGAGCAATATAATGGTTTCAGATCATGTACTGCTATGACGCCACTAAGGGTAAGCCTGAGGGCGATCTTAATCCTACCCAGGAGGAAGCTTTTTAGAACATGGACACCCTCTTCAAAGCTGCCCTACTGAGTGTTCTTGACGATTCCATTGTGGATTCATATATGTCGTTTGACATCAGCAAATACATGTGGGCTACGCTCGAGGCCACATTTGGGCCCTCGGGCGCTGGCAACAAGTTGTACATCATGGAGCAATTCTGTGACTACAAGATGACTAATGAGCGCTCTGTTGTTCAGCAGACTCATGAGATACAGTCACTCTCTAAGGAACTTGAGTACTTTAAGTGTGTGTTGCTAGACAAATTTGTTGCTGGGACCATCATTTCCATGCTTCCACCTTCGTGGAAAGATTTTGCTACTTCTCTGAAAAACAAGAGACATGAGTTTTCTGTCTTGGATCTCATTAGCACTCTTGATTTTGAGGAGAAGGCGAGAGCAAAATACACACGTGCTCGGGTCGCTGAGGGAGTTTCTAGTGCCCACATGATACACGAGAAGAACTTCCAGCCCAACCAGCCCCAAAACAACAAGAACAAATCTCAGGGGAAAGGCAAGTTTGATGCAAAGAACAAGCCGTCACATTCTACCAACTTCAAGAAGAATTCTCACAACGGGAAGGGATACGAACCTCAATTTTGGTAGCACTGCACAAAATTTATATGGCTGCATCTACCTGTTGTCAGCTAACCTCATGGTGCTCCAGGTATTCCTACATTCGTAACTAGGTACAATGACCACCGCAAGATGAAATTAGCTTATTCGTACATTGACTTGTTGAATGCAGTGCGGAACGATCCTGTCATGTGTGGAGCAGCAAACAAGCAGTGCAGCCGAAGGTGGAAATCAACCAAGGACTTATGAAATTATATATAATCTTCCTCAGGCAGGTCAGTATCCCCTTCGTCCAGATGATCGTGTTTTGTCATGCCGAGCTATTGATATGTGCTACTATTTTGAAACACCATTTAAGTATAGCTACTATTTTCCTATGTTTTCAGATTCAGGACAATCAATATGATTTCAAGGGAACTGCACAATATGGACTCATGTTGAGTCATCTCTATTGCCTCAAGTGTTTGCTGCAAATGTGTCAGCATCAATTGCAAGATGAGGCAGCTAGCTAGCTGTGGAGTTGCCAACGTGCTCAAAGTGCTCGCAACATTGAGAAGAAACAAGCATGCCCAGGAAATTAATGCGTGCGTAGGGAGGCCCTTTGCTCAGAGAAGCATCGACCAATTTTATTTATTTCCAGACCTTCTCACAGCTTTGTATTGGTTATAGTATGGTGAATCAATGAGATGCATAGACATGCTGAACTTTTGTTCTTCTGAATGTTAGTATGCATACCATATCTTCTGAAGCTTAGTTTAATGTGAGTGTCTGCATCCAGTACCGCATCCTCTAATTTGGTGGATGCACACAGAGAAAATAAATCTCCTTAATTTACTCCATAACCACCCTATTAAATAGGCCTAGCAACAAACCAGGCGCATGTAGTGGCCGGCGGGCACATGCATCCTGCATGCATGGCCAGTTAGCCAAGTCCATGCGCCAACTCCGGTGCAGCAATGCAAAAGAAGAGAGCGGTTATTGGGAAAAAGCGAGTAGTTAGCAGCGGGCCTTATAAACACGAACAACT
>NW_025225477.1:0-5605 GCF_018294505.1 Triticum aestivum
CGGCCAAGCGCGCGCCGACTTGGGGGGCGATGCTGGCCCCGTTGTTTTTGAAAAGGATCCGGATTCCGTTGCCTGCCCGGGGTTCATCCCCCCGACAAAAAGGTAATAGATGATGTGTTGTTGATGAACTCCTTGCTCTTGTGCTTCAAATGATAGTCTCCCCAACACTCAACTCTCTCTCATAGGATTGGATTAGGTGGAAAGATGATTTGAGTGGAAAGCAACTTGAGGAAGGCTAGAGATCAAGATTCATATGCTTGGATTGGAATATCTTGGCCTCAACACATGAGTAGGTGGTTCTCTCTCAGAAAATGAATGTTGGAAGTGTAGGCACGTTCTGATGGCTTCCCTCACGAATGAGGAGAGGGTGGAGGGGTATATATAGCCTCCCGACAAAATCTATCCATTACACACAATTCACCAAACTCGGTGGGACCGAATCAGAAAACTCGATCGGACCGATTTAGTTCATAATGTGACCGTTAGGCATTTCGGTGGGACCGATATGATCAACTCAGTGGAACCGATGTGCAAGGGTTAGGGTAAAACCTCATCTCGGTTTGACCGATTACACAACTTGGTGGGACCGATTTGGTAATAAGCAAAACAGAGAGTTGGTCAGGGAAACTCGGTGTGACTGATTACATATTCTCGGTGAGACTGAAAATATTGCAATAGACAATAGGGAGTTTGCAAGCCCATCTCGGTGAGACCGAGATCCCATCGGTTAGACAGAAGTGACTAGGGTTTCTGGCAGTGGCTATGTCAACTGAACTCAGTGGCGCTGGATGGATCAAATTGGTGGGGCCGAGTTTGACTTTTGGTTTGGGACATATGTGGAAATGAGAAAGTGGTTGAAGGCTTTGGAGCATATCACTAAGCACTTTGAGCAAGCAAGCCATTAAGCAACACCTCATCCCCTTTTAATAGTATTGGCTTTCCTACGGACTCAATGTGATATTGGATCACTGAAAATAGAAAATGTAGAGTCCTGAGCTTTGAGCTTGATCCAATCCTTTGTCCTTAGAATCTTGAAGGGGTTCCACATCCTCTTGTCCATGCCACTCCACTCTTGGACTTATCTGAAATACACTAGATAAAAGTATTAGTCCAACAAGAGATATTTTGACATTAATTACCAAAATCACCTAGGGAGCACTTGTGCTTTCAATCTCCCCCTTTTTGGTAATTGATGACAACATACATCAAAGCTTTTAGATAGAGATGTAGAGAAAGACAGGTAAAGCTTTGGAAGGACATGTAACGTACATAGGCTCCCCCTACATGTATGCAATTAGGGATGGCAACGGGGCCCCATACCCGTCAAACCCGTGGGGATTTCATCTATTAGGGGGTGGGGATGGGCGAAAAACATCCCCATGGGGATATTTACCAAACTAATTTATTCCCCATAGGGTACAACGGGGTTGGGGACAATATCCTATTCCCCAAACCCAATACCCATCGGGGACCCGGTTAGTAACTGTGACACTGCGGTCAATGTTAAAATATTCACAAACAAATTTGCGAAAACAAAAAAAGCTCTGAAAAAACCTTAAACCTGTCTCACATCCTCACCTCAGCTGCCACCATGACCAAGAAGTCAATACGACCTAGATAGGCATTAGCAGGACAAGGACAACACCATGTATGTATGTTGATCATAGGGTGTCATATTATGTATATGAGTATTTTCTTATGGGGATGGGGACCCTAATGGGGCCCCGTTCCCCAGTGGGGCATGGGTATGGGGAAATTTCATCTCCAGTCATGTAAACAGGGATGGGGATGGGATGATATGGAATAGATGGGGATGGGGATGTTGTAGGTATCCCCATAGGGGATTGTCCCCATTGCCATCCCTATATGCAATCATGCAAATATGGAACGTAAGATCATGTAAGTGCATAATCATGATAGAGCAAGCAATGAGTTACATGTATCTTGGCTATATGCATCAGAGTAAATGGTGTGAATATGAGAAATGTTCCTTCATGTTCATGAGTCCTTCTTGCATACAATATGTACATCAGCAAGAGATCCTCATGCACATGAGTGTGATGCATATACTTACCTTGTGGTCTTGAGCTAGCTTTCGAAGAGATGAACCTGAGTAAACAAGGTTAGATAACACAAAAACATCTACTAAACAGAGCAAGAGCAGCAAACCACAAGAGTACCAAGATTGGGATGACATGTAGAGTGAGTACTAGGTACTCTATTTGAGTGTAGACATGTCCCCAAAGGTAAAGATATGCAATGAATTCAAAGATTTCCTTCCCTTAGATGTCTTCCTCCCCCTGAATCTTATATGGGATATTGGGAGAAGACAGGGAATAGAAAATCAGAGCAAAGCCAACTCATCAACAACATGAACATGCCTTTCCCCTCTGAAGACATGTAACTTCTCTCCTCTTTGAATACCAAGCAACCAGAGTCTTTCTATGATGTGATTATTTATCTCTATTTCCCCATTTTTATATGATTAAGCTTTGATGTGAACTCTCTCTCTCCCCCTTTGACATCAATTTCCAAGAAGGGTCTTCTCTGGAGTGTGACTCAAAATTGGATTGGTCCTTGAGTCACATGGCAAAGTACAAGGGAAAAATAAGGTGCTGGTAGAGGAAAAGAATCATTGAGTGGAACTGTGACAAAACATGCAGTGATGCAAATGACAAAGTGTTTTTGCAGCATTGAGATCCGCTACACCGAGTTGTTTTCTTCGATGGCACCGAAAAGTTTCGGTTTGACCGAAAGAGGCAAGTCATTGTGTCCGAGTTCAGTTCAGAGAAAATGCACTAGTCACCTCAGTTCACTAAGCAAGTAAGATCTCACAAGGATTTGCAAGGAATTTGATGTAGGGATATGCAGAACAGAAATAAAAGAGAGGAAGTCTAGATGAAATATTTTTTTGAAAGGGGGAACAAATATGCATGAGACAATAGCAAGAACAAGGAGAAACACTAGAGAACTTCATCTATAATTGGTCGGTGACAAAGTCACCTATGTTAGAGTATATTGACATAGGACTCAAGTGAAGACATTTGATCATAGGTCATACTCATCGTTTAAGCTCAAAATGGGGTTGCCATTTTTCGTTTAAGCATTTTGATGTATTCACATCTTGTTGAGTTGCTTTGTCCCATGTCTTGGGGTAAAGCTTTTCTAAGATGGAATAACATACGTTGGGTGGTGGTGTTGATCTTGATCATGTAGTTGAACTTGTGTGGGATGCTCAAGGTTGATGTAGTTCATTAGGAGCACCACTTGTAATTGAGGTTCATCTACCTACATGAATTAGCCTTGCAAGGAATAGCACTTGTGTATCCAAAATGACAATCATGAACTTTGACATAGGAATTTTGTCAAAGGATATATTTGAAGGGTTTCAAGCTTCCTTGTCTTCAACCATCATAATGTAGAGACTTGGTGATGTAGAGATTGCTGAAGATGTGAGTGAATTGCAATCTCATAGATTTAGATTCATCCAAGTACCTACAAGGGTTAGATGACATTGAAGGGTGCAAATATATCCAAGACATATGATTATCATCATAAGAGAAATATCAAGGGTTAGTCATAGGCTCATGTGTTTCCTGTATCCAAATGGAGTTCCTACACCAAGTTTGAAGCATCAATGATGTTCAATTCACCTCTCAACCTGCAAAACACTTTCTCATCAAGTTGTTTAGTGAATATATCCGCCAATTGCTTGTCGGTACAAACATGCTTAAGTTTAATATCACCCTTAGCAACATGATCTCGAATGAAATGATGACGAACTTCAATGTGCTTAGTTTGAGAGTGTTGCACGGGATTGTGAGCAATCTTAATAGCACTTTCATTGTCACAAAGAAAAGGAACATGTTTCACATATATCCCATAACCTTTAAGAGTTTGGGTCATCCAAAGTAACTGAGCACAACATGAACCGGCAGGAATGTATTCCGCTTCGGCGGTGGATAAGGATACCGAGTTTTGTTTCTTGGAGGACCAAGACACAAGAGATCTACCAAGAAATTAACAAGTACCCGAAGTGGACTTTCTATCAACCAAGACCGATATGATCAACTCGGTGGAACCGATGTGCAAGGGTTAGGGTAAAACCTCATCTCGGTTTGACCAAGAAATTAACAAGACCGATATGATCAACTCGGTGGAACCGATGTGCAAGGGTTAGGGTAAAACCTCATCTCGGTTTGACCGATTACACAACTCAGTGGGACCGATTTGGTAATAAGCAAAACAGAGAGTTGGTCAGGAAAACTCGGTGTGACCGATTACATATTCTCGGTGAGACCAAAAATATTGCAATAGAAAACATGGAGTTTGCAAGCCCATCTCGATGAGACCGAGATCCCAGCGGTTAGACCGAAGTGACTAGGGTTTCTGGCAGTGGCTATGTCAACTGAATTCGGTGGTGCTGGATGGATCAAATCGGTGGGGCCTAGTTTGACTTTAGGTTTGGGACATATGTGGAAGTGAGAAAGTGGTTGAGGGCTTTGGAGCACATCACTAAGCACTTTGAGCAAGCAAGCCATTAAGCAACACCACATCCCCTTTTAATAGTATTGGCTTTCCTATGGACTCAATGTGATCTTGGATCACTGAAAATAGAAAATGTAGAGTCCTGAGCTTTGAGCTAGAGCCAAACCTTTTCCTTAGAATCTTGAAGGGGTTCCACATCCTCTTGTCCATGCCACTCCACTTTTGGACTTATCTTAAATACACTAGATAAAAGTATTAGTCCAACAAGAGATATACTGACATTAATTACCAAAATCACCCAGGGCGCACTTGTGCTTTCAGGGGGCTTCGACCACAGTTTGGTAGGCACATGGCTTTCATGAGTGAACCATGTGCTATTTGAAAACATTTACATGAACTAACAACATATTTTCGTTTAAATGAGAACAAGAGGTCATCGTTTCGCCTCAAATTGTTTTCCACGGTAAGAAATCACCATTGTACCCTATGGTTCAATTTTCTCATGCATTTGAGGTATCGTTTGCTATATTTGAGTTGTTCGCTATATAGTAACAACTACACGTCGGTGCTAGCTAGCTAGCAAGATCATTTGTGTGTCTATTTGGGAGTTTTCATTCATTGTTCAAGAAACGGGAAAAAATTAAAACAGTTCGGCCTCACGGTGCGGCCAGAGGCGTATATCATGTTGGTATTCTAATTACAGGAACTGCATATAGAGTCCGGAAATAACGAAAATCGGTGTGTCACCGTGCCGTGTTCTCAGGATCACATGGAATTTTTTGGGTAAAGATGGCACGAGTTTTGATGCTCACACCTTCCAAATTGGAGCATCTCACAAGAAGGATCATAGTTTCCAAAAGGAGATGCGACACTTCAGACTCCAATCATCACTGACTACATCGTTCCGCTTTGAATTATTTTCACGGTAGACAATCACGTATATATCTTAGGTTTGATTTTCTGGCCCATTTCAGGTCTCGTTGCTATATTCAAGTCATGTTTTTGCACTTATCTTCCATTTAGTGCATATAATTAAATTAAAACTGTTCTACGACTACACATCTGGGTGTTAGTTACCAAAGAAGGTGTACAAATCATTTATGTGTTGCTTTGCGAG
>NW_025225478.1:0-3289 GCF_018294505.1 Triticum aestivum
TACTCCTATCCAATATGATGAAGGGGTGTTAGCTGGGCCACTACCCAAACCACTCACCTAAGCCTAATATCAAAAGTCGGAAGCCGAAACTCATTCGGAAGCCCCAGCCGAGCCACATACCGGGTCTGGGGCACAATCCGGTCAGACGCACTCGTGTGTCGTCGCCGCCATCTTCCACAGGTCTTCAGAACATATTGAGGCTTCTACCTTGTCTGGCCACTCTGCCATCGACGTCACCATGACGCCAGACAGCAACCTCCTCCTGCGCGAGCCCATCTCTGCGCATCGGACGTCGAGTCTCCACAGCGCCATGCCATCGATCTCCGCCGCCATCAATGTGTGAGATGAAGCACCGCTCCACCATCCCTCCAGCCAGCACTTGCTCCAAAACGATGCCCCCAGAAGGGAAAGCAATAGAACGCCATCATCATCCGATCCGGAAGACCCAGATCTGGGGTTTCCCCTTGAGCACCCCGAGCCTGATGGCGCAGACTGCCGACGATGCCTCGACCATCGGCAGTAGCTCCACCAGACGAGCGTCGCCTACGTCGCCGCAGCCTCCAAGATAAAGCTGACCAGAATGCATGTGTCGATACCGAGCCGCCACCACTTCCACCGCCGCTTGAGCAGCCCCCGAGCAACGCCTTCAGGAAGGAGCACGCCATCGTGGTGTCGTCGTCGCTTGGAACAGGGGGGTCTGAAGTTTTCACCTGAGCTCCTGGGAGGGGTGGAAGGAAGGAGGTCCTCTCCGAAGCCTCCATCGAGGGAACCAACACCCAAAGGCACTGCCATCGGAGTGACCGCCACGCCGGCCAAGAGATTTCCCCGAAACCCTTCCAGCCACCGGATCTGCAAGGCCAACACCCAGGACGGTGACCGAAGCCACCAAGGGCCGGATCTGCTGCAGATCGGAGTAGATCGGGGTCGAAGACGAACATCACCATGGCCACCAACATCCAGGGAGGAACCGCCGCGCAGCCGAAGCCCACCACCTCCCAGCCATCCACATGGCCAGGGAAGTGGCCCACCTGTCCACGCCGGCGCCGCCCGCCGCCAAGTTGCGCCGCGTGCCACCAGCCAGGGTTGCCGCCATGGATCCGAGGCTCCCCGCCCAAGGAGGAGACGCCTGGATCCCCGCCGCCACCTTCACCAGTACCATGCAGCGGCGCTGGTGAGTACCTCAGGCGGCGGCGGAGAGGGGGGACGCGCAGGGAGGAGCGGGTTGGAGCGATTAGGGTTTGCCCCCGAGTCGCCTCAGATGAGGCGGCGCGGGGGGCCAAAGTGCATAATTCCAGTAATTAGAGCAAAAGGCAAGCTTCTCAAACTATTCCTTATTGAACAGAGCACACAAAATTGTCCCAGACCATGTTGTACTGCACATCATGTTCGGAGGCAGCTATAGGGACAGCATCAGGCGTCCGGTATCCAATGTGCAAGAGAAACTAAATATCTTCTACAAGTTATTACAATAATTTGTAAATCATGTCGATGTCAGTTCACTAATGAATCTTTGACAGGAAAAAAGAACTCAAGCACGTCAATCAGCAACAAATACCATCTCTAGTTGAGTCCATCCACTTGAAAGTGTATGAGTAGTAGCCTTGGTCACCAAACATGAGATAGTTTCGATAGAACCTTAGATCGGAGTGGGCTAGGAGATCCGATGAACCTACCTTGTCCAGGTGCAGATGAGGAACTCCCGGTGCCGGCCATGGTGACGGTGGCCGGTGATGGCAGGGAGTGGATGGCAGCGGTGTGTGGGCAGTGGCGGCGGCGGAGCTTCCCGTCACTGTCAGCGCTAGACCTAGATCGGGTCGGGGTTTTCGGTGGGGAGCCTGGAAACGCGGTGAACCTCGTACTGCATGCCGCCGGCCCCCACCTTTTTATGTAGCGCTGCGTGACAGGGGCCCGTCAACCATATTGTGGTTGGGCGCCCCCGATCAGGGCGCGGATCAGGGGTCCGTTGGGCCATTTGGCCCACACGGGAGAGATCAACCTAACATTCTCCCCCTTGATCTCAACTTTACTTTTAACCTTATACTTTCTAGTTTATTTGTTTCATCATATATTGGTACATAGAGCATGTTTCATCGTCACAGCTTAAATGCCGGTAGAATCATACAGCTACAACATACGTTTTGGTTCAGAAACAAATTCTGTTCCTTTTGGGCCTATCCAGGAATCATAAGGTTTTCCCTTAAACCCATGCCGGCTAAGTGTTCCTTGAACACATTGGGTGGTAAGCCTTTCGTTAGCGGATCCGCAAGCATATCTTTTGTCTTTATATGCTCGAGACTTATAGTTTGATCTTGGATTTTATCTTTCACAACATAGTACTTTATCTCTATTGTTTTGGCAGCATTACTCGACTTGTTGTTGTGAGAGTAAAATACCGCGGGCTGATTGTCGCAGTACATCTTTAGTGGTTTGTGAATACAATCTACCACTTTCAAGTCGGGTACAAATTTCTTTAGCCATATCGCCTGCCCGTGGCTTCGAAGCATGCTATGAATTCTGCATACATCGTGGATGATGCAACTGTCGACTGTTTGGAGCTTTTCCACGAAATAGCTCCCCCAGCGAGGGTGAATACGTATCCTGACGTGGATTTTCTATCATCTTTGTCCCCCCGCAAAATCTGTGTCTGAATACCCTTTTATCTGTAGGGAATTAGATCTCCTGTATGTTAGCATGTAGTCCTTCGTGCCTTGCGCATAACGCAATGCTTTCTTTACCATCTTCCAGTGCTCTATGCCTGGATTCTCTTGATATCTACCGAGTACCCCGGTGATAAAGGCTAAGTCAGGGCGAGTGCACACTTGTGCATACTGTAAGCTGCCAACTGCCGAAGCATATGGTACTCCTTTCATTTGATCGATCTCATACTGATTCTTGGGACATTGAAATTTCCCAAAATTATCGCCCTTAACTATAGGAGCAGGTGTGGCTTTACTCGCATGCATATTATACTTTTTAAGAACCTTCTCCAAATATGCTTTCTGCGATAGTCCTAAGACTCCATTGTTTCTATCTCGGTGAATTTCTATGCCCAAAACATATGATGCTTCACCAAGATCTGTTATGTCAAAATTCGAGGATAAGAACTTCTTTGTTTCTTGTAGTAGACTAACATCACTGCTAGCAAGCAGAATGTCATCCACATACAAGATTAGGAAAATATATTTCCCATTTTTAAACTTTGCATAAATGCAGTTATCCTCAATATTTCTTTAAATCCAAAACTTTTAATCATTTGATTAAACTTTAAATACCACTGCCTAGAGGCTTG
>NW_025225479.1:0-1788 GCF_018294505.1 Triticum aestivum
CCGCAATCACGCATGTGGGAGACGACAAGAATGCTCTGTTTTGGGAGGACCGGTGGCTTCAAGGTTTTAGGGTTCAAGAGTTGGCCCCAAGATTATATGCGAGGATCCCGCAGCGTGTTTGAGAGGTCAGGTCAGTCTCCGACGCAATACAAGGTGGATCTTGGGTGCTTGAGGTAGGCCCGGACATGGATGAGGAGACACTGCAGGAATTTCTCCTCCTTTGGGACAGGACGACGACAATCATGCTCACCACGGGTACGCAAGATCAGGTCCGATGGGCTTGGGAGGACGATGGCAATTACTCGGTGCGATCGGCGTACGCCTCCAAATTTTGGGGCCTTGAGGTGGCTGCATATGCGGGTATGGCCTGGAAATCTAAAGCCCCATTGCAGTGTAGGTTCTTCACCTGGCTTGCCTCACGGAATAGATGTTGGACCTCAGATCGCTTGGCGCGGCGTGGCCTTCCTCATCAGCCGGCATGTCCTTTTTGCGACCAAGACATGGAGACCATCAACCACATTTTAATGTCTTGTGTCTTTGCGAGGTCAGTGTGGCATATGGTTCTGGAGGCCCTACGCAAGCCGTAGTGGATGCCGATACCCGATGTGGAGTTGACATCTTGGTGCAATTCTTGCAAGGCGATAGATATCAAAGCCAAGGACAGCCGCACCATTCTCTCTCTCGACTGTGGGAAGTATGGAAGCATCGAAACGCCATCGTCTTCGACAGAGCAATTCCTTCTGCTACGGCCGTGATTGCTAACATGGAGAAAGAAGGTAGAGCGTGGAGTACCGCTGGCCTCCTCAAAGGTGATTTCACCACCTTCCTCGGAGGCCTAGCTAGGGAGTAGTTAGTTAGCTTCCTAGATGACCCTCAGGGTGTGGACTCTTGCATGTAATACGCTGTAAGAATTTTATGCGAATGGGGCTCTTTCCCCCACTCCTTTCTATATGATACTCACACTCGTGCGTATTCTAGAAGAAAAAAATGCAGACTGAAGACAACATAAGAGGCTATACGATGGCCGGGAGGTCGAGTACGGCCGCAAGTTGCGAGCGCTGGACGTGAACCTCCTTTACAGAAGTAGCAGCAGAACTCACTGTCTGCTTGAGATTTTTCAGTGACAACATCTTTTAGTTTAATTTCGACAGGCAGAGGAACAACATCTTTTGATTTATTCAGCAGGTTCAGAAATACAAAATATCTTTTGATCTAAATTCAGCAGGTTCAGAAATACAAAACTTTTGGAACATAATGCACACTCCTGAAGATAGCACACTGCACATATAGCACCCTAGCATAAAGAGGACACACATATATGGCTGGTTGTGAGGTCTTATGAAGGGTCTCATGAAAGTACTATGGTCTTGCTCTCGCAGGTAAAAAATATCAGCAAACATTTCTCTATTGCTAATTATACAATGGCTATAAATAGGGATTAATAACATGATAAATAAACTAAAATCTACGGCGCATCCTTTCATTTCCCTGGTTGATAAAAAAAGGAACCAAGCTTATCTTCACAAAGAACCAGCAAACACATGTTAGAAATCTTTTTTTAAAAGTTTTGTGCAAGCCAACCAATCAAATAACCGCAAGAAGAGACAAATTCAGATTGCTATAGAGAAGACACAATGATGAATGGGCAATTAATTTGAGTTGACATTATGATATCCCCTGTTAGTGTTCGCATTACCTGCATATTCCAGCCAATAGAGATTCTATTTTTCAACATTCTGCAAAAAAGAAACACAACATAACCGGTTCTTCTGTAGTAAAAGGAAAAAA
>NW_025225480.1:0-5076 GCF_018294505.1 Triticum aestivum
TTTTTTTTGGCTTGTGTCGCTTGAGTCGCTTCCATATCATGTACCCTACGGGCGACCGACACGTATAGCCCTTGCCTTCACTCCTTTCTTCCTCGCTCCCTTCCCTTCCGGACCATGGAACTCTTTACCTCGCAGTTCCTCTACCTGATGGCCTCCGTCTCCGTCAGACCGTCACAGTGTATAAATACTCCACACTCTCGCGGCCACACCCCCTACACTGCACCGCTCTGCTACCAGCCTACCGTAGCCACTCAGCAACTCCGTGCATCTCGCGCTCTGTTAGCTAGCTCGCTCGTGCCAGCGCGCGATGGCCGCGCCGTTTCTGCTCCTTTTTCTGCTCGTCGTTTCTGGGGGCGCTGCAGTGGGCGGCGACGACGAGGCGTGGCTTCCCCGGCTCGAGCTCCGAGGCATCGACGACCCGGGACGTCGGCACGCGTTCGTCGGGCCGGAGGAGCCGGTGTTCATGGACGTTATTGTCGCCACTGACGACGACGAGGCGGGCGAGGCGCCTCGGCTCGAGTTCCGAGGCATCGACGACTCGGGCCGTGGGCACGCGTCCGTCGCGTCGGAGGAGCCGGTGTTCACGGCCCGTGTCTCCACGGACTTCGACGAGGCGGGCGAAGCGCCGCGGCTTGTGTTCCGAGGCATCGACGGCTCGGGCCGTGGGCACGCGTCCGACGCGCCGAAGCAGCAGGTGTTCATGGACGTTATGTCCGCCAACGGATGCGCGAGGTTCGCGGGCCTCCTCGCCGCGACGGCGGACGCGGGCGAGATCTTCCAGCAGCGCCTCCTCGCCGAGCGCGCCCGCGGGCTCACTGTCTTCTGCCCCGACGACCTCGCGGTGGCGACGTTCAAGCCCAAGTTCGACAGCCTGAGCGCCGACGACCAGCTCGCCGTCCTGCTTCACCACGGCGCGTGGGCGCGCTACGGGAGGGAGCAGTTCCAGGCGTTCGACTGGGTGTCCGTGAACTCGCTGTCCGCCGACGCGGCCACCAACAAGAGCCACGCCATCACCGTCCGCGACGACGGGGACACGCTGCGGCTGTGGCCGTCGTGCGGGAGCGGCGCTGGGGTCAGGGTGACCAAGACGGTGTCCGAAGAAGCCCCCCTCGCCGTGTACGTCGTCGACGCCGTGCTGCTGCCGGGCCACCTGCGACAGAAGCTGGATGGCGGCGACGAGCGAGCTGGTGCGAGCATGCCGTCCGGCGGCTATATCGACTGGCTGCACTCCTGCATCCCGGCCTGGGTAACGATACTCGTGACAGTGGGCAGCATGGTTGGCACCGTGGTCGGGTTTATCATCCGCCAGGACTGCTAGTTGCCGCACGATTCACTGAACAACAACAAGAAGAAGGCCGCTATGTTAGCGGTCAATTTATCTGGTTAACTTCAACTGCACTAGTGAATAATCCTCTTACATCTGTACGGCACTTTATAATTATGGTTGTGCGTGTTTGCACCGTTTAGCTCAGCACATAGCAGTATGTTGCTGCAGCATGCGCTTGTCGGTCCATGTCACTGTTCTGCGTGTGAGTTCGTGGTCTGCTGTTGCAAAATGTCAGAAGTCAAGAAAAAAGTAGTCAAATCATGCTATGAATAGTACTCCCTTCGATCCATAATACATATCGTGATTTTACTTTAAATTCAGAGGGAGTACTTACTTGAAGGTGTGCTATGAAATTGGCCCATAAACATGATCAATGCTAAATTTCTCAAGTTAGCGAGCGCCGACTTTGTGGCATAAGTAGGTGGTAGCGCACGGGAGGACGAGGTCACACGCGCGGCCAAGGTGGGTGTCAGAGCGAGGAGGTAGAGAGATCGATATTCGAGATGGTTTTAAGTTGTGCACTCTTTGGCTTTACCGGCATAGAGGTGCATATTCAAGTCGCGTCCACGATATCTCAATTTTGCCGTTGGTGCATGCCAAACATTTCTCCCTACACCGGTCGGTGTTCATGGGCCTTATAGCTGAGAGCTTGAGTTGTTCGATGATACGTTTGAGAGAGGAGATTCACTTGTTTTCTTCCTAGTAAAATCTTCCTAAACGAATTTGAAATACATGAAATCTTTTGGTTAACACTTCCCTTTAAATTTCGAGGAATATTCATTACAATTTGAAATGAATGTGTATTGTGTGTGAAATTAAGAAATACTCAAAAATGTCTTACACTGTGGGGTGGAGGGGTTATTTCGTGACGCAACCGCAAAATCTCTATAAGTGCAATTGAAATGTTTGATTTTGAAAAATGTGACATTAAAATGTGTCTCAAGCATTTCTGGGATGCAACCGATGAATTTATGTAAATGCATTCTGAAAACATATGAAACAGAAAATGTTGGATATATGAAATGCAACCAAAAACATTTACGTAAAATGCATTTCGAAAATGTATGTAACTAAAATGTATTTAAAACATGTCCAGAAGTGCATGAAAGTATGGTGCATGTTTGTGTGATCAATTGAATGTGAGTGAATCATGACTGGAATTTGTATGTTTCATATATTGTATATTTTTTAAATATCACATGCTTTTTAAATTTCATGAACAGTATTTAAATGTCAAAAACATTTTTTTCTAAATGCTTTCAGCATTTTCAAAAACTTATACTAACAATGATTTTACACTGTGTTATTTTTTTCAAATTCACGGTTTCATTTTGTAGTGTAAATTTAAGTTTCAGAATACATGTATTTAGAATATTTCAGGAAATATGAACGAAAAAAAAAGAAAAACAAACAAATAAGAAACAAACAAACAAACGAATTAACCTGCAAGGTGCTACTTGGGCTGGCCCATTAGTAGCGACACTGGCCACTCTGTCATGATCGTTTTTTTCTTCTCTTCTTGTATTAGTTGTTTTTTTCCCAAAATAAACTATTTTCCATTTTTACGGAGCTGGATATTTAAAAGCTTACTGAAAATAAAATTAATTTTTGGAAATTGTTCAATATGAGTTTTCAAAAAAGTTCAGTGCATATGAAAAAAGTTAATAATATATTAAAAATAACCATTGATTAAAAAAGTATTCATTGTATATGAAATAAACGTTCATCATGTACTTAAGAAAGATCACCATAAATTAAAAAATGTGCAATGAATATTTCGAAAAATGTTTAGTGTGTATTAAAAATGTTGATGGTATATTAAAGAATCGTTCAACGTGCAGTAAACAAATCTTAAAAAAAGAACAAAAGAAAAAAATAGAAAAAAGTAACTACAGTAAAAGAAGCGAAAAAGTAAACGCAAGAAAAGCGCCAAGTAGGATCCACCCACGAAATAGATAATTCTTCTATGCAACATAGACTGACCCATTTTGGGTTTTGATGGATTTTTTCTTCTCTGTTTCTTCTCATCTGGTTTTATAGTAGTCATCATTTTTTTTCTAGTTTTGTTATGGAACTATGAATGAAAATAATAATAAGAAAAGTGCTTGAAAATAAATCTAGTCATTTATAAAGACATAAACATTTTTCAAAATATGTTTCATTTCCTAAATACATGTTTCAAACATAGGAACATTTTTTACAAGTGAAACAAACATTTCTGTAAAGACATAATTATTCCATGCTATCAAATCAAACACGGATAAGACCTGCGTTGAATTACACATGCACAACTAAGACCCGTATATTCACTTTTGAATTTATAGGACGCAGTTGACACACCTTAGGTAATTTGTTAGACATATCCTGCATTTTATTCATTCCGGTATCAGATATGCATTGCATGTCGCGGTTTCTAAAGATATAGGGCATCTCTACTAAACTCCAAGTGTCTCTCATTTTGCATTCCACAACAAAATTCAAAATAATGCACAAACTTAGAAAAAACCTTTCTTATACTATCTATTTAAAGAAACCCATTGTGATATTCGACCACTAAAAAAGGGAGACTAAAAAGACATCTAAGCCCATGGTTGGGTTTCAGATGATGTATGCTTAGTGGGACTGAGAGTTTAATCGAGTATTCTACACATGATTATTCCCAAATTGTAAAAAGCATGTAGGTTAGAGACACCTCACCCCAACACGTATGAAATAATGAGGGGACGCAAGACGCCCTTAGCAAGGATGGTCATACTGTTGTGGAGGATAGTCGAAGACGGTGTATGATGACCTTGTCACGCATGTCGGTGCATGTACTTTGTTAATTTAGTACTACCTCTTTACACTAACTAGATGATGCACCACGTGTTGCTGCGGGACTCGGCTGCAATATATTTTAATGATATTTGATTATTTTGAATAATAATATTTGGATGAATAATATGAGAACTAAAACTAAAAACTTATATGATTTATTTTTTCATTATTGATGACGTGGGACTTTTCACATGCATCTTCGCATGATGAAGTGGGTCTTTTGCATGCATGTTCACATGCTGAAATGGGTCTTTTGCATGCATGTTAACATGCTGAGGTGGCATATGTGCATGTTAAGAGAAATATGTTAATGGGTGCTAGCTATTTAGATATAGAAGATATAAAACGTTTTTCTAGATCAATTTGAACTGCAAAAACGTTTTACATTAGTTTGTAGAGGGATAATATGGTTAGAAACGCTCACAGTCTTGCCTTGAAGACGTGTATGTGTTAGTGCTGAATCTCGCCAGCAAATGTTGCCGTCCTTGTTGTCCATGCATTATCGAATGCGTCTTGGATTCATAACATCATGTCCTCTCGTCGGATTCAGCTTGTAAACTAATTTAGTGCAATTTCTGTTCCAAACTTACGATTTCCGGTTTTCCTAATTACCAGGTACCTAATTTTTTTGTTGTTGCGTCAAGTACCTCTTCTTTCCTTCTTCCTTGTACCTCGCCGGAGAAGAACTAGCCCCACCATGCATCTTAGGGGGAAGCCACAACCCCAATATCTATCTTAGGGGTGGGTCGGTGCACGGGATCGCCTTAGTTGTTCATCGGTGGTGCAGGGGCTAGAGGGATGGCCGGGGGGTGGCTAGCAACGACGGTGGTGGGAGGTTTAGGGGAGGGCAGGGTGGCGACGCGGTGCGCGGCAGAGCCTGCCGGCCGTGTGTGTGTGTGTGTGTGTGTGTGTGTGTGTGTGTGTGTGTGTGT
>NW_025225481.1:0-5594 GCF_018294505.1 Triticum aestivum
CCTCCTCCTCTCCGGCGACCTCCTTCTCCCTCCTCTCCTTCCCTTCCCTCCCCCCTCACGGTTTCTTCTCCCTCCTCTCCGGTGAGCTCCTCCTCCCTCCTCTCCGGTGAGATCCTCCTCCCTTCTCTCCGGTGAGCTCCTCCTCCCTCCTCTCCTCCATCCCCTCATGGTTTCTCCTTCCTCCTCTTCGATGCTCCGGTGAACTCCTCTCCAGCGACCTCCTCCTCCTCCTCTCCGGCGATGTAGGCGAGCGCCTCTCCGGTGACCTCCTCCTCCTCCTCTCCGGCGAACTCCTCTCCGGCGAACTCGTCTCCAGCGACCTCCTCTCCGGCAAAAGAACACGGCAAAAGAACGTACAAGATCCAAAAACAGGAACAAAATTTGAAATAATGTCGTGCCAAAAAACGAGCAAAAAAAACGAGCAAAAAATGGGCAAAAAATCACGATCCAGATCCAGATTCAAAATTCAAAAAATTCAAAAATACTAATGGCACACCGGTGGCCTATACTAATGGCGCACCGGTGGCCTATACTAATGGCGCACCGTGGCCTATACTAATGGCGCACCGTGGCCTATACTAATGGCGCACTGCCTGGTGCACCATTAGTATACCAGATACTAATGGCGCACCATCGGTGCGCCATTAGTAATAAATACTAATGGCGTGGTACTAATGGCGCACCAGTGGTGCGCCATTAGTAGGCAAAACCGGTGCGCCATTAGTAGGCCTTTTTCTAGTAGTGGGCCGGAGGCAATACAGATACGGTCCACCTCTCAAGCCTCTAGAGAAGTTACCATACGAGAGGACCGAGGAGGAAAACGATACGATCGTGCGGACCCACGTGAAGGAGTTCTTTGAAGGGGTGAAAGCAAAGAGACATCCACCTCCGGAGGAGAAGGTAGATCCGGTGAAAGCAAAGCGCACTCTCGATGCCCTGAGGAAACCGGCAAAGTCTCCGCCGAGAACCAACTATGAGCGCATTACTGAACAGACATATCTCCAAGCGGAGCGGTCGGGAAGTACTGTCAGACATCAAAGGTCAAGAGAACGAGCAGCTGCGAAAAAATTGACCAGCTAGGCGAACAAGCAAACCAATCGTGCCCCCCGCTCAATGTGTCTAGCGGCGACATCGTTGCTAATGCTCCGGGGATGGTGGCCGGTTATGGCAATCTACAAGATTACCTGCCTGACGATGCACTTCCTGATTTCATGGAGGTGGACGAACACAGATACGAGTACAGGAAGCCTCTCGTCAAAGATGAAAAATCTCTAACAACGATGATGCGAAGATTCCATACTTGGTACATGAAAACCTGCAGAGAGTCTGGGGGGCGAATAGTTTGTATCTGAATATTAAAGAGGAGCACGACCTCGTTGTAACTGATCTGTTGTGTGTTCCATTTGAGGAGTTCTTCGCGTTCTTCAATCAAAAGGCCCTCGATAAATTAACGGTCTTTTGCTACTGCCTGTAAGTACTATTTCTGTCATTAAGTCTCTATATATAGCATGGCTCTTTCATTGCATGTATTTATAATTAATTATCCTTAATATATTATGCAGATTGAAGATCGTCGAGTGCAAAAAACAAGAAATTTATGATATTGGGTTCATTAACACAAATATCATAGATGAATTTCTGGTTAAAAAGCACGAAAAAGAGGCCGAGGACAACTTGCTACGATCGTTGATCAAAAATCAAAACAAAGATACCATACTCTTTCCTTACAACGGCAAGTGAGTGTTACTGTCGTGTGCATATTCGGTTTCCCTTATTACACGAGCAAGGTATAGTAATGTAATTGATGAGTTATGCATGCGTGTGCATGTACCACTATGTTCTTCTGGAGATTAAGCTTGAGCGGGGACTAGTAACCGTCTTAGACCCGAGACGGAAAGATCCCAAAACCTATGCGGACATGACTGAAATGCTCAACAAGTAAGTTCAATCGATCATTATCGCACCATATCGGCAACTTTTTGTTCATTTCCTGATATCTCAAGTAATAATAATTATTTTCTTTGTCTTGCAGGGTTTGGAAACAGTTCACCGCAGAAGCTCCGGGACTGCCGAAGGAGCTGCGATATACATACCCGAAAGTAAGTACTACTGGCTAGCTAGTTGCGCGCATCTCCCGTTGATTCTATAGCTATAATTTCATTAATGCCATTTATAATGCTTCATTATCAGTTTGGTTGACCTCTATTTCTCGTAAAGTGCTTGTGGCAGGAACAAGGGAATGATTTCTGTGGATACTACATGTGCGAGTTCATCCACAACGCGACTTTGAAAAACAAGCGGGGCTACTCTCAAAGACAATATGAAGTGCGTAAGCAATAATATTCACAATTTCATTTTATTACATCATCATTTCTGTTGAGTTTCATTCATATATATGTATTAATTAACCCCCTTCTTCAAATTAGACGTGGCAGATGCGGAATGAACTCCTAGAACCAGATCGCATGAAAGCAATTCAAGAGGAATTGGCGGGATTCTTTCTTGGCCACGTCATCAATAAAGCCGGAGAATACCACCTGGAAGTTGATTTCAATTCCTAGGGGATTGTAATTAAGAGATCTTACATATTGTACATGTATGTAGCCAGTAGCGTCGGATACATGATACGAAAACTTGTTGTTCGGCCAATCTCTCGGAGAAGGAGAGGTCGATCGATCACTTCTCTCGGTATGCATGACGACCTTCTGTACTCAATGGTTCTCTCGATCACTTACGTATATAGTACGTAGCGTCGACCAAGCACGGACATAAGAGAGGGCACTTCTCTCTATTAATTAGCTAGCTAACACATGAAACACCTAAATTAACCCCCCAAAACCCCCAAACCCCCCTTCCCCCCTTTAAAAAAACAAAAACCCTAGCCACTGAAATGCTGACGCGTGGATGCCTTTTGGTCCCGGGTGGTGCCTCCAACCGGGACCAAAGGCCCCCTGCCTGGGCTTGGCGCACTGCACACGTGGAGGACCATCTGTCCCGGTTCGTGTTTGAACCGGGACTAATGGGGTGAGGTATTAGTAACGACCCATTGGTCCCGGTTCATGAACCGGGACTAAAGGCCCTTACGAACCGGAACAAATACCCTGTTTTCTACCAGTGTTCGCTGCTGCCATGATCACATCACATGCCACCGCGTGCTCCTTACATGGTCACGTCGCGTCCTGGCTGAGTTATTTCCTTGCTTGGCTTCTTACATGGTCTCTGACGCAGCAATCCCTTGCATGCCTTATGTGTAGCAAATATACGTGCCCAATTCATTACAACAGCATATATAGCTTGTGAAGCAGACGCTCCAACCACTTGTTCACATTTTTACTTCAACCACTACTACAACTCAATGAATCCACGTCTATAAACCGTCTGTGCGCCGCACGCGTGTAGGTGTAGCTGTGTAGGAGTAGGACATATACTAAGCGTGGGAGCTATATCTGGTTCTGGGAACAAGAAGATCAAATTACCGGGAAGCTTACTTAGGGCATCTCCAGCCGCGCCCCCAAGAAGGCCTCCCCAGGCGGTTTTTTCGCGCCGGCGCCGAAAAAACGGCCCAGTCGCGCCTCCAGGAGTTTGATTTACGCCGGCTTGTGCCGAAAACAGCGCCGGCGGACCTAGCCCGAATCCGGCGCGCTGGGGGGCGCCCGGGGGCGCCGGGGCGAGTTGTTTTGGCACGAAGAAGCCGCGGGCCAGCCGCGTCAGCGACTCGACGCCTCGTCTCCCCCCAACGGCCTCGGTTCCCGCGGGGAATCAATGGCAAGGCTGCCACCGGTCAGCCTTGCCATTGATTCCTTCAAGGGCAGCGCTTCATAGGACGGCGCGGCTCGGCTATAAAAGCCGGCGGCCTCCACTCCACTCTCCTGTACCCACACCAGCCCCGCCCGCCCCCTCGCCGCCGTCCAGCCCCTCCCTCTCCCTGCCTCTCCCGAGCGCCGTCGCCATGGCAAAACGTTTCCCCGGAGACGAGGCGGCGGCCAACGGCTTCGGCCGCCGTTCGCTCCGCGAACTGGAGTCCTGGCTCCTGTTCCAGGCGAACATCCCGGTGCCGCCGGACATGCGCGCCGGGCCATCGGGGTGGAGACTCAGCGCCGGGGGAGTGCCCATTCCCCCGTTGCCCGACGCCGTGGCGAAGCCGAAGTACTTCGCCGAGGAGGTCGAGATCGTGCGCGCGTCCCTCACCGACGCCCAACGCTCCCTCCCCTAGTACGCCGCCGACAACCACGCGGCCTGGGCGGCGTATTTCGAGCGCCGCCAGCAGCAGCGATTGGCGTCCACCAACGGCGCGCCGGTGGTCGGCGGGCGGCAGAACAGCGAGGGGCGCCGCCTCTGGTGGGGTGTCCCCAGCCGCACACTCGAGGGCATGCTCACGCACCTCGAGGGCGGCAACGACCCGCTGTTGGCGTACCCCCCGGCGCAGCACCGGCGCGTCGGGCCATGGGCGCCAAGGCGGTTCGGGTCCTCCTCCTCCTCTTCCTCCTCCCGATCCTCGTCGCACTCCTCCGGCACTCCGGCCCTGCTCGGCGTCAAGGCCGAGCTCGCGGCGGAGTCGCCGCTCGGTCGGCGCACTCGCAGCGCCGGCATCGTCATCAACGAGGGCGGCCGGCGCGCCTCCTCCTCGTCGGCTCCTCCGCGCTTCGTCAAGCCAAAGACGGAGCCGGGGCTGGCGCAGGTGAAGACGGAGCCGGGGCTGGCGCCGGTGAAGACGGAGCCGGGGCTGGTGCCGGTGAAGGCGGAGTTCGACGACGACGACACGGCCCTAGAATGGGCGCGCCAGGACTCCATTGCAATGAAAAAGGCGCGCCGGGAGAAGGCGAAGGAGCGCCAGCGCGCCGTCCTGCGCCGCTTCGAGGAGCGCCGACGCGGCCGCGACGAAGACGGGGTCGTCGTCCTATGCGACAGCGACGACGACGACGACGCGCCGCCGCCAGTCCACCATGGCGACGCCGGGTCCAGCCGGGTGGCCCGCGTCAAGGAGGAGAAGGCCGACGACGACGATGGCGGCGACTTCAGCCCCTTTCTTTTTTAAATTAGCTTAATGTAATGAAAATGTGCGAATTTCGCCGAAATTTGCCATGTTTAGCCGAAATTTAACTACTCTTTTATCATAACTTCGCCGAACGGCCTTTTTTTTAAACACTCGCCTGGGGGGCGGCCCTGGGGGCCGACGGCTGGGCGACGACTCGCCCCCAGGGCCTTTCTTTACGCCGGCTCACCCCCAGGCGGCGCTTTTAGACGCCCCCTTGGGGGCCAATGGCTGGAGATGCCCCGACAACTTACAAAGCAAAGCAAATCTCCCTGCATATGGAGGTAGATTCATGTGCTCACTTGTTTCAACTTTATGCAAATAAGGAAGACTTGGATCGCTAGTCACAAGTTACATCGATCTAGGACCAAAGGGAGACGTACATGTAACAGCGATCGGCTGACTTTCACACATGTATGGAATTCTATTGTTTGGAGCGAAAATTACACTAAATACTAGTATTAACTTATGTATCTCAACATGCAAGCATGTCACATCATTATACAATTATGGATGAAATAAAACTTCAACATGCAATCATGCATGGGAAAAGACTCACCGC
>NW_025225482.1:0-4767 GCF_018294505.1 Triticum aestivum
CGAAAACCTTTGGCTTTACCTTCGCCCATCCTCTCTCTTATCTCAGCAATCTCTTTGTCTTCCTTCTGAGCTTCTCGAATCTTATCCAACAGTGTCGACTGAACTTCCATTGTTGCAAGAAAACCTCTTGGAACAATCTCCAATCGTAGTTCCATGATCTCTGCAGCTAATTCCTTTGGCATTCCATTGCTCACAAGAACATTAGCATAACTCTTCCGTCTCAAAGCATCTGCTACGACATTGGCTTTTCCTGGATGGTAGTGTAGCTTCACGTCGTAATCCTTTATAAGTTCCAACCATCTCCTCTGCCTGAGGTTCAACTCCTTCTGTGTGAAAATGTACTTCAAGCTCTTATGATCCGTGTACACATCACAACGGTTTCCAATAAGATAATGTCTCCAGGTCTTTAGTGCATGCACCACGGCTGCTAACTCCAAATCATGCGTGGCATAGTTCAACTCGTGTGGCTTCAGTTGTCATGAGGCATACGAAACAACTTTTCCTTCCTGCATAAGCACACATCCAAGTCCCAAGCGAGAGGCGTCACAATACACTTGAAACTCCTTATGTATATCTGGCAAAGTTAGCACTAGGGCTGTAGTCAATCGCTCCTTCAGCTCTTGAAAACTTGTCTCGCACTCCTCCGTCCATTTGAACTTAGTATCCTTCTTCAGCAATTCAGTCATTGGTTTAGCAATCTTGGAAAAATTCTCAATGAACCTCCGATAATATCCTGCCAGTCCAAGAAAACTGCGGATCTCGCCAACTGAAGTGGGTGCCAACTATTCAGTGACCGACTGAACCTTACTGGGATCTACTGCTATACCCTCTCCTGATATAACATGCCCAAGAAATCCAACTTCCTTCAACCAAAACTCGCACTTGCTGAATTTGGCATATAACTGATGTTCCCTGAGTTTCTCGAGAACCAAACACAAATGTTCCGCGTGCTCCTCTTTGTTCTTCGAGTATATCATAATGTCATCAATGAATACCACAGCAAACTTGTCCAAATACTCCATGAACACATTGTTCATCATACTCATGAAATAGGCAGGGGCGTTAGTCAGTCCAAATGACATGACTGTATACTCATATAATCCATACCATGTGGTAAACGCTGTCTTGGGTATATCCTGCTCTCGGATCTTCAACTGATGGTATCCCGATCGTAGATCAAACTTCGAAAACACCTTAGCTCCTTGTAACTGACCAAACAGATCGTTGATCATTGGTAAGGGATACTTGTTCTTTATCGTTACTTCATCCAGAGCTCGGTAGTCAACAACCATCCTTAGGGATTTATCCTTCTTCTCCACCAAAAGTACTGGGGCTCCCCAAGGTGACGAGCTTCTACGAATGTAACCTTTCTCCAACAACTCCTTAATCTGCTTCTTAATTTCCTCCAGATCATTTGCTGGCATCCGATAGGGTCTCTTAGATATCGGTCCTGTTCCTGGCAATAGTTCTATCAAAAACTCAATATCTCTATCCGGTGCCATACCAGATAAC
This sequence comes from Triticum aestivum, assembly GCF_018294505.1. Lineage (NCBI taxonomy): Eukaryota > Viridiplantae > Streptophyta > Magnoliopsida > Poales > Poaceae > Triticum > Triticum aestivum. The sequence goes on from NW_025225482.1 coordinate 1,513, forward strand.
TCTTCGGGGAAAACATCCGGAAAATCCTTTACTACAGGTACTTCCTCCTGTACAACTCCCGTGAGGGCGTTTACTTGGCTCCTCCTAGGCACATGCCTAGATACATACTTAATCCTTGTTCCCTCCGGGGTAGTAAGATAAATTGACTTACTAGCACAGTCAATACTTCCTTCATACTTTGACATCCAGTCCATACCTAATATCACATCCAATCCTTGCGACTCCAAGATAATTAGGTCAGACGGAAATACATGCGTGCCAATGATTAGGGGTATCTGGGTGCACCATCTGCTAGCCATGTACTCTGATCCCGGCGAGCTCACTAAGAGGGGTGTCCTAAGGGTTTGGGTTGGAAACTTAAACTTTTCCACAAATCCCCTTGATATGTATGAATGCGATGCACCAGTATCGAAAAGAACAATAGCGGTAAATGACTGAACCAAAAACTTACCTATTACCGCGCCCGGCTGCTCTTCAACCTCCTCCACGTTAACGTGGTTCACTTGTCCATTGTTGAATGGATTGGGCTTCTTCCCTGCGCTCCCGTTTCCATTCCCGTTCTTTCCTTCAGAGCAGTCATTGGCGTAGTGCCCTGTCTTCCCGCACTTGTAGCAAACAACTTGGCCTAAGTCCCTCTTTGCGGGTGTGGATGGGTTAGAGCGGTTCTGATTGTTGTTGGCTCCATTCCCATTCCCGTTCTTCGCACCATTATGTTTATGCGATCCTCCTCCAGCATGGTTATGTCCTCCATGGTTATGAACAAGTCCTCCTGAGTTCGGGGTCAAACGAGGCTTCTGGTGAGCTCCTGAATTGTATTTTCCTTGTCCATACTTCCTCTTACGATTATCAATCTGCTGCTGCTTCCCTTCAATCATCAGGGCCTTATCTACCAACTCCTGGTAGTTGTTGAAGGTTGCTACCATCAACTGCATACTCATCTCATCATTCAGCCCTTCCATAAACTTCTCCTGCTTCGCGGCATCTGTGGCCACATCGTCAGGGGCATAACGTGACAACTTGCTAAACTCATCCACGTACTGGCCAACGGTACGATTCCCCTGGCGTAGGTTGCGAAACTCACGCTTCTTCATCTGCATAGCTCCAGTCGAGACATGGGCAGTGCGAAAAGCCTGCTGAAACTGAGCCCATGTGACAGTGTCGATAGGATATGTGGCTGTGAAATTCTCCTACCATGCTGCTGCAGGTCCATCCAGTTGGTGTGCGGCAAAACGCACCTTCTCAGCATCTGTGCATCCAGCAGTGGTTAACTCCCTTCCAATACGATGTAGCGAATCATCTGCAACTATTGGCTTGATGCTACTGGAAAACACCGGCGGCTGTAACCTTAAGAAACAGGCAAGGTTATCCACTGGCGGCGGCTTGTTGTTGTTGGCATTGTTGTTATTAGCATTGCCCTGGTTCTGAACTAACAACTGCATGAGGGCATTCTGCTGCTGGATCAACTGGGTGATCTCTGGTGGGAAAACAAACTCGGGGTCTCTCCTCGGAGGCATCTGATGGGTTTAGATGGAAGAGATTTAGAATAGAAAAAGAAGATCTAGGGGAGAAACACTACCCATATGTATATGAGGCAAACACAAGCATTCATTCAATCAAACAAGCAAGGGCATACAAAACGGTCTAGGACTATCGCAAAAGTGCTCACTACTACTAGTTACATGGGGGAAATACTATTATCATATGGTGGTCATCTAGAAATTTTGATCGGTGGACGACTCCATGATGTCTGTTCCAGCTTCATATTCGTAATCATCATCACTTGAATCCATGTCGGTGTCGTCGATGATGATGTAGTTGTCCGGACGTATGAGGTCTTCTTTTGGAACTGGTCCTCCCATAAAGATTCCGATCTTCTCCACTAGGTCGTCATTCTTCTCCAATAGCGTCTTGATTTCTTCCTCATATCCATCGCGTGTGAACTTAAGTTCTTCCTCCAGCTCGATGATCCTGGTCTCCGCCTTCTTCAACTCGATCATGTCTGCGCACATCTGGTTCTCCTGAGGTCGAATGTGCTGGTTTTGCTCCTGGATAAAGGCTGCGACAGATATATCCTTCCTGGTGCTGATCATCTCCCATTGTTCATCTCGGCGCCCACATATTTGATAGGTGGTATCCTCTAGTTCCTTGTTGTAGATTTCTCCAATGCATCCCATGGTAATATGAGCTGCCGTACTCTTGCCAAGGCTCCAGGTGGGTGCTTCGAAAGAAAACTCTATGGGTTTGGAATTTGGCGAGAACGTCCTTCCTGGAACTCGTACTTGAATCATCCAGCGCTCTTCTTCCGGTAGAGTGGCGTTGTTCGTCCCAGTGAAGCTTGGTATTCCAATATTCAAGTACCTAGTGACTTCCTTCAAGTGGCATCCAAAAGGTGTGTCTTCATCCGGTTGTGCAAACTTGGTCTTCATCTCCTTCATCCTAAAGAGTGGAAAGAGAAGAGGAGTCAGAAATGAGAAGAGAGTGTGACCTATGGTTTATCTTAGTGGTCGTGTCCTACACTCAGCGTGTGCTTTGATACCATCTTGTAGCGACCCGACCTCAGATGGTCAAGTCTCTGTGCTCAGGTGTCATCCCTGGATCAGTAATGCTGACACCACACAGTACTTCGAAGGATTTATAACAGAGTAGCAATCACACACTTATTACATCGAATGTCTCAAAAGAGAACTTATTACAATAATATGGCTTAAGGCCATCTAATGCGATAACAGCGGAAGGCTTGGAAGATAAAGTGAGTCCATCAACTCCAACGGCATAGCTGAGCTGCACGGCAACGACCTACGAACCTTACTCCTCGTCTGAAAAGTCTGCAACATAATACGTTGCAGCCCGAGAACGGGTCAGCACATGGAATATGCTGGCAATGTAACACAAAAGAGCAATAACAGAATAATGCTACCACTACATGCATATTTGGCTGGTGGAAAGCTCTATGGTTACAGTTTTGCGAAAAGCCAATTTTTCCCTACTACAAAGGAATTCAATTTTAATTTAACTATCATGGTAGTTGAAACATCATTTGAGAAGGTAAACCCCAACTCAATGATCCCAATTAAAAGTAATTAACAACCCAAGCAAAATTAATTTTTAAGAGTGTTGAGATACATGCGAATACTCAAGTACTAGATACTCAGAATTGTCCATGACCGGGGACACGGCTAACCATGATTAGATTGTACTCTCTGCAGAGGTTTGCGCACTTTTCCCCGCAAGACTCGATCGCCTCCGTTGATTCTC
>NW_025225483.1:0-4300 GCF_018294505.1 Triticum aestivum
CACATGCAACCATGCATGAAAATATATGTTTCATTCTATTATTCTACTAATATTTAATTAATATTTTATAATTATACATAATCAAATATAATAAGTCGTATGTATTTCTATTTTTTGTTCACATCTTATTAATCTAAATATTTAAATTCCACGCAATAAAATGAAATGGATTGCAACTGATTCCCTAGCAACACAAGGATAATCATCTAGTTAACTTAGAAGTTGAATCCAATGAGACGACATAATGTTATAAATCCGATGGATGGACAAGCAATTACAAGAAGGACACAAACATTTGTTGATGTGCAAGACTACGAACATTTCTAGAAACCCATATACTAAATTAGCAAGATGCAAGCACCGACATGCACGACAAGGCCATAATACAACGTCTTCGACCACCCACCACGACAGGTATGGTCATAACATTTTAGTGTCACATTTTTCAAAATGAAATATTTCACCGGCGGCCGGCAGGAACGTGTTTTTATTTTCCCAATTCCATCCACTCGAAAAGTCTAACTCTCTCCTGCGTCTACGTAGCGAGCACTAACAGTGCGTGCATGGGCTGCATTAACGTGTAACGAAATGAGATGTGCATGCGGTCCATGGCAGTAACAACCGATCGATCGAAGGCGAGTGAAAACATTTGGATGCAGCGCGGACTCTCTCAGGAGTGAAAGCTTGTTGAATGCGAGGTCCCGGCCGGGAGATAACACGGGAGCAGGTAACGCGGTGTGCCACTATCTCATGCCAGAAAGGGCATATGCAGGATGAGGACGGCGTTTCGCTGCTTGCCATGCATGGTCACATCACATGCCACCGCGTGCTCACATGATCACATCGCATCCTTGCTCCGCGATGAGTTGTTTCCTTGCTTGGCTCTGGGGACTTTGACGCAACAACCCCCCGTATACCGTATGTGTAGCATATATACGTGGCCAATTGATCACAAAGAGCATATATATCTTGTGACACCGACGCCCCAACCACCTGTTCACATTTTACTTCAACCACTACTACAACTCAATTAACCCACGTCTATAAACCGGCAGCTTCCTTATAACTTACCACAAGGCAAAGCAAAGCTGCCTGCATATGGAGGTAGATTCATGTGCTCAATTGTTTCAAATTTATGCAAATGCGGAAGACTTGGACCGCTGCTCACAAGTTACAACCGGTCTAGGAGCAAAACAGTAATGCTAGACCCACGTAATTTTACGTAAAGGTTGACGTGGTGATAGTTAACTGGAGCAGGGTTAGTGGCTGGGGCCCACCCCGGTTGAAATCAGGGGGCAGAGTTTAGTAGTTAAGGAAAATTACGCAACAACACGTAGGCTGTACGTAGATGTAGCATTTTTGAGGAGCAAAGGGAGACGGTCATGTACGGTTTCGCTTCGTACCTTCGCTGTTAAGCTATCGACCAACTTTCATACATACTCCTGAGTTTGGAACAGAAATTGCACTAAATTAATTTAGAAGATGAATTGGCCGATCAGTCGACATGATGTTAAGAATTCGAGACGCAGTCGATCATGCATGGACAAGCAATTACAGTCATTTGTCGCGCAGACACCTACTTCCTTAGGGCAAGATTACAAGCGTTTATAGAAACCTATATACCCCCTCCGTCCGAAAATACTTGTCATCAAAATGAATAAAAGAAGATGTATCTCCGTCCGAAAATACTTTTCATCAAAATGGATAAAATAGTTCTAGATATATCTTTTTTTATCCATTTTGATGATAAGTATTTCTGGACGGAGAGAGTACTAAATTAACAAAGTACAAGCACCGATATGCACGATACGACCACCCACCATGATGGGTACGGTCATCCCTACTATGGGCGTTAGATGTCCCCTCATGATTTCGTATGTGTTGAGGGTGGGGTATCTCTAATCTCCATTCATTTACAACTTGGGACTAAACATCCATAGAATACTCGATTAGATTGTCAGTCCCACTAATCATACATATCATCAGTTTGAAAACCAACCATGGGCTTAGATGTCTTTCCAGTCTTCCCTTTTGGGTGGTTGACCACAACATGATTAGTTCATTACAGAATGGATATCCCCTACGCTTATGCATTATTTTGAATTTCTCTTTGGAATGCAAAATGCACGACACATGAACTATGACATGCAAAGCATACCTCGTATTCGAATGAATAAAATGCAGAATATCTTATAAAGTACCAACGTGTGTCAATTGCGTCCTACAAATTCAAAAATGAACATATGAGTCTTAAGCATAAGTAACTAATTCGTCACGGGTCCTATCTGCATTTGATCAGGCCACGTGGAATAATTATCTCTTTAAAAAAAGTCTATTTCATTTGTAAAAAATGTCCATGTGTTTGAAATATTTAGGAAAAAAGTATTCGTGTTTAAAATAACGTTTGTGTCTTTGTACATGACTAGATTTATTTTCATACACTTATCTTTTTTTTGTAGTTCCATAAGAAAGGGCCAAGAACAAAGAAAAATATTACAAAAACTATAACCTAGATGAGAAGAAACGGAGAAATGAAAAACACCAAAACCTGAAATGGGCCAGCCTATGTTGCTTCGACGAATTATCTATTTCATGGTTGGATCCAATGAGAGCAGTTAATTAACGAGCGCTCCTTTGGGAGCCTCGCAACGATTAGCGTCACTTGACGCGCTCTCAGTCATTCGCCACGTATCGCGCTCTGGGCGCTCCCTCCGGATTTTTTTTGCACCTGTTTTTGGCTTTTTTAAACGGGTTTTTTCCGGGTTTATTCGACATTTTGGTTTTCCACCGGTCTTTCCTAGCTTTTTGATCAAAAAAATTGGAAAAAAATTTGCGCAAAAAAGCGTGTTTTCCTTTTTTTTTCTTCCTTTCGCGAGAGTCATGGTTTTGCTTTCGCGGGAGGCACGGTTGCTTTCGCGAGAGCCACGGTCGTGCCTCTCAGAAACGGAAAAAAAACGCGTTTTCTGTTTTCTTTTTCTTTCGTGTTTTCTGTTTTTTTTTCTTTCACGAAAGTCACGGTTTTGCTTTTCGCGAGAGTCACGACCGCGCCTCTCGGAAATGAAAAAAAAACGTGTTTTCTGTTTTTTTGCGAGAGTCACGGTTTTGCTTCCGTGAGAGGCAAGGTTGTGCTTTCGCGAGAGTCACGGCGTGCCTCTTGGAAACGGAAAAAAACACGTTTTCTATTTCTTTTTTCTTTCGCGAGAGTCACGGTTTTACTTCCGCGAGAGTCACGTCCGTGCCTCCTCGGAAACGGAAAAAAAAACGTGTTTTCTCTTTTTTTTTCGCGGGAGTCACGGTTTTGCTTCCGCGAGAGGCACGCTTGTGATTTCGTGAGAGGCACGGGCGTGCCTCTTTTGGACGGGGAAAAAACCAGGGCTATCCGGTTCGGTTTTTCGTTCCGGTTTTTTTGTGAAGAAAGAATTCGTCAAAACCTATTAACATGAGATCTAGTTTTGAAGATGTCGACGCGAGGAATTCAATGGTGAAAACGGTTCAAGATTTGGGCGCACGATTCAAAAGATAAAACGTTTTGAATAAACGGACCTATGAAAAAAGGGAAAACTCATAGGTTGCGACAAACGGCGCCCATGCAGCGCGCCACTTGTTGCAACCTGGGAAAGTTGGAATGATCTTCGCAACGAGTACTCAGAGGACTAGTGATTTCGGGATCCAATCGGCTACCCGCAAGCGGCAAACAGACGCCAATTGCACGTCCACTCGCAATCCGAGTTGGACCAGCCAGTGGGGCATTTTCTCACGTTTTTCCGTTTTGCTACTTTCTACTGCAGCTCTTCTATTATGGTTTCTTTGTTTTGTTTTGTTTTTTATTTTCAGGCTTTTCTTTCTTCTGTTCTATTTTTTTGTTTTATGTTTTGAATACATAAAGATATATTTTAATGCACGGATGAACTATACTATGATATATGATCAATATTTGTTTGATACACAATGAACATAAAATATACTTTGAACATTTTTCTATATATGATGAACTTTATTAATTATACACTGAACTTTTTTATAAAACCCATAATAAACAATAAAAACATTTTTCGATATAAATATAAAAATCTACATCCATAAAAAATAAAAACAGTCTTTTTTTGTAGGAACCCCAACAACATAAAGAAAAAGGGTTCACGACAGAGAGGGCCGAGCCACTTTTTATTTTATTTTATTTGTTTTTTTCTTTTGATCATATATTAGAAATATTGTAAATAAATATACATTATAAAAATTAAATTTACCTAAAACTAAAACATGAATATGTGGAAATGTGAACATAGTGTATAATAATTTT
>NW_025225484.1:0-3955 GCF_018294505.1 Triticum aestivum
GGGCCAACCAGCTGTCCTTTCCCGCGCAAAAGCGGGCCACGAGGCTTGTTAAGGCTGCCATTGTCCTTGGATTTTCTTGGCCGAGGTATGTGGCGAGCCACTCGTCTCGGATACTGTGCTTGAAGGCCGCTAGGGCTTCGGTGTTCAGACAATCGACAATTTGATTCTTCTTAGTGAGGAATTCTGTTCCAAAGCTTGCGGGCGGACTCGCCGGGTTGTTGAATTATGTGACTTAAATCGTCCGCGTCTGGAGGTCAGACATAGGTCCCTTGAAAATTGGCCCTGAAAGCATCCTCGAGTTCCTCCCAACTTCCGATTGAATTTTCAGGGAGGCTTTTCAACCAGTGTCGAGATGGTCCCTTCAATTTGAGGGGAAGGTATTTGATGGCGTGGAGGTCGTCCCCACGAGCCATGTGGATATGTAGGATAAAATCCTCAATCCAGACCCCGGGGTCTGTCGTTCTGTCATATGCCTCTATGTTCACAGGTTTAAAACCATGTGGAAATTCGTGGTCCAGTACCTCTTCGATGAAGCACATAGGGTGAGCGGCTCCTCTGTATTTGGATGTGTTGTGGCATGCCGTTGGCTGTTGTTGTGTCCGGTGCTGATTCCGAACTGGTATCCGATCAGTCTGATCGTTTTGGTGACCATAGACCTGCGTCGGGGCGTGTCCTGTAGGTCCATAGATGGACCTGTTCGCACCGGCCTTTTTATCCAGGAGCTCACGTAAATCGTGTGCAACGTCAGTAGCTGCTCTATTGCGGTTGCGAAGTGGTTAGTTCGGCCTACTGGCCGTATTGCTCTTCGGTGGAACGGCCTCATCGTCGAATTCTGGTAGCAGATTGCGCTTTGGATAGCTCTTTGTTTGGCGATCGTTGCCGTACTTTTCTTCAGTGTCTAGTACTTTATTCCATCTGCGATTGAGCGTTTCCTGTGCGGCCTTAAGCTTTTGCTTCTTCTTCTTCAGACTTCTCGCAGTGTCCATAAGCCTTCTGTGGAGGTTATCTCGTTCGAAGCGTGTTTCCGGGATGATGAATGTGTCGTCGTCCGGACTGTGCTCCTGTCCCGGGGCAGTTTGATGAGTTCGTCCCTCGCGATCACTGTGATCGGGCGTCTGCTCCGGGCTATGTTCCGCGTGACCTGGCTCATCCTGTTCCATCGTCGGGGCTGTATGGTCGTTGTTGCCTTTGGAGTTGACTGGGGTGTCGATCTTTCTAGCACTATTATCGCTATTTTTACTGTGACTAGATTTAGAGCGGCGTCTGCGCCGTCGTTTTGGCTTTTGTCTGGGGGTTTTGTCCTCCGTTTTGTCGCCATCGTCCTACTTAGGCGTATCCACCATGTATATGTCATATGATGAGGTGGCCGTCCAGCGCCCCGTGGGTGGTGGTTCTGAATCGTCTCCTGCGCCAACGTCCATACCGTCGGTGTCATCAGAGTCGAAATCAAGCATGTCTGTTACATCGTCGACAGTGGCTATGAAGTGGGTGGTGGGTGGGCAATGAATTTCTTCATCGCCTTCTTCCTCCCTGAGTCGGACATAGTTCGGCCAAGAGTCTCCTGACAAGGAGAGAAACTTTAATGAGTTCAGCATGTCACCAAAGGGCGAGTGTTGGAAGATATCTGTAGCGGTAAATTCCATTACTGGAGCCCAGCCAGAATCAGCGGGCTCGGGGGAGCGCGGCCAGGGACCTACAACCGGACACAAGTACCGGGATCCGGAGACACAGGCTTCCTTGGGGATGAAGTCTGTGTTCGGCTCCACCGCCGATGAGTGTGCGGCCTTCGGGGCGGGGTCCATCCACCCGTCCTCGGACAACACAATCTGCCCTAGATTTAGGTCTGAGTCTCCTGCAGGTGCGATATCCCGAGTATTGTCTGACAGCAGGTCTAAGCCATGCTCGTTGTGACTGTTTGGCGCTCCTGGCGCAGGCCCTAATCCGTTGAAGATTAAGTCTCCGCGGATATCGGCCGTGTGGTTCGAGTTCCCAAACCTGACCTGATGGCCAGGGGCGTAGTTGTCGATCTACTCTAGATGGCCAAGCGAATTGGCCCGCAGTGCGAAGTCGCCGAACACGAAGATCTGTCCGGGGAGAAAAGTCTCACCTTGGACCGCGTTGTTGATGATTGAAGGAGCCATCGCCTTGCAGCGACGACACAGAGCAACTCTCAATGAAAGCACCAATGTCGGTGTCAAAATCAGCGGATCTCGGGTAGGGGGTCCCGATCTGTGCGTCTAAGGCTAATGGTAACAGGAGGCAAGGGACACGATGTTTTACCCAGGTTCGGGCCCTCTTGATGGAGGTAAAACCCTACTTCCTGCTTGATTGATATTGATGATATGAGTGTTACAAGAGTTGATCTACCATGAGATCGTAGAGGCTAAACCCTAGAAGCTAGCCTATGATGATTATGATTCTGTCTCTAAGGACTAAACCCTCCGGTTTATATAGACACCGGAGAGGGCTAGGGTTTACATGGAGTCGGTTACAAAGAAGTAAATATAATATCCGGATCACCAAGCTTGTCTTCCACGCAAAGGAGAGTCCCATCCGGACACGGGACGAAGTCTTGAGTCTTGTATCTTCACGGTCCATCAGTCCGGCCAAAGTATATAGTCCGGCTGTCCGGACACCCCCTAATCCAGGACTCCCTCAGTCATCAAGAACATTCTCTAACCTAGATAAGTTGTCTGCAACGAGGTTCTCAGCTCCTTTTCTATCAATAATATGCAAATCAAATTCTTGGAGCAAGAGAACCCATCTAATAAGTCTAGGCTTAGCATCTTTCTTTTCCATAAGATATTTAATAGCAGCGTGATCAGTGTGAATAGTAACTTTAGAATCAACAATATAAGGTCTGAACTTATCACAAGCAAATACAACTGCTAAGAATTCTTTTTCAGTAGTAGCATAATTTCTTTGGGCAGTGTCAAGAGTTTTACTAGTATACTGGATAACATTCAATTTCTTATCAACTCTTTGCCCTAGAACAACACCTACAGCATAATCGCTAGCATCACACATAATTTCAAAGGGTAAATTCCAATCGGGTGGCTAAACAATAGGTGAAGTGATCAAAGGTTTCTTAAGTATTTCAAATGCTTCTGCACAATCATCATCAAAGACAAAAGGAATATCTTTTTGCAATAAATTAGTAAGAGGCCTAGAGATTTTAGAAAAGTCCTTAATGAACCTCCTATAAAAACCGGCATGACCAAGGAAACTTCTTATACCTTTTATGTCCTTGGGCGTGGCATCTTTTCAATAGCATCAACTTTAATTAGCTCTATCAATTTCAATACCTCTCTCAAAAATCTTATGCCCCAAGACAATGCCTTCATTAACCATAAAGTGGCACTTTTCCCAATTCAGGACGAGACTAGTGTCTTCATGTCACATCCTAGTTAGCCATGCATTAGAGTGTTGCATCATGTTTACTCTTTCATCAGAAACTTGAAATGGGGATCTGTGAAACCCTCAGAATCATTTTGAAAATGACCCAAATAAAAATTTCTCCAAAAGGGTCCAAGAAAATGCTCATGTTGCTCTCTGAAAATATTGGACAGAGATAAAAATCAAACCAATATTTTTAGTGGCTCATGGACATTTATTTTGGGCATTTGGAATTAATGCATAAATATTTGCATTGGAAATATATTAATTATATATATTAATATATGCCCAAATATTATGCCATTTATAAAAGAGCTCTGGAATAATAAAAAATAGCTCCTGCAAAAATTGGCATAAGTTAAATAAATGATTTAATATATTATTTAAATCAAAACAAATGTCAGAAATTAGAAAACAGAAAAATATATAACAGGAGGAGCTTACCTGGGCTCCCCCACTGTGCGGCCCAGCCAGCTGGCCGGCCCAGCCAGCAGCCGGCCCAGCCCACCTCCCTCCTCTGTCGTCTTCGTCCCGACAGAGGGAGGGGAGTGTGGCCGGC
>NW_025225485.1:0-18499 GCF_018294505.1 Triticum aestivum
GCAGTGGTGCGAGTCCGTGAATCCTCCTGAGTGGAGTCAGCATATATAGCCTGAAAATATCCTTGTGCTCCCGGAAGTGATCCTGGCATATACCGGAAATCAGAGTCCCGAAATAGACCAGATCTGACTCGCATAATGGTCATCATAGAGTAGGCGGCATCCTGCACAGCCATCTCGATAGTAACCCCGAGTCCATAGGAGCAGTGAAGAGGCTCAGTGGATCCAGGATAAGATGGAAATATTCTGACAGTGCAGAGATACTGGCTTTGATTAAAGTCTCGGAATTGCTCTTCGACCGTGTACTCAGGATACCAGCGGTATCCAGCCTCAGTCATTACCCTGACCAACTTAGCAGTATGGCCGGGTACATCTAGGCACCGAGTCAGGCGAACCACTTGATTGAGGTCGCGAGTGGCCATCTGAAAGCACAATTATAATGCAAAGGCATTAGAATTTCTAGCAAAATTTCGGCAGCATAACAGCTGTAAATGCTCAAAAAGGATATTGAGACATTTGACAAAGGATTTTGTACACACTCAACATCATCATATCAAGTCTTGAAACCATTCTTACATCATAATGTGGTAGTAGAACTGAACTAGGCTTGTAACCATCAAACTTATAAGGTACTACTGATTAGTAACACGTGATCCTAATAGAGAGAACAGATCCTAATTCCTTAACCCCCGATGGAAGAATGGACTGACTCAGATCAGAATGTCATAAGGTGTAAGGAGTAAAAAGAGCCTTACGTTCCATCCCACAAACAATTCCCCTACATATAACTAAAGAATTTCTAGACTCAACATCGACCAGTTTGGCTTGAAGAACCTACAGGCAGTCCGGCTCTGATGCCAACGCTGTCAGGACCCCGACTCGATGTCACATTGATCTAGCTGGTAACACCTCATATCACTTTGCGGCCTCACGCACGGTATCCCCATGGGTGTCGCCTTACCTTTGCCCGGGACCGTTTGCGCCTTTTGGCTCACGTATATGATAGTGTCGCTAGCATCCATATGATAAAGAGCCCGGGCTGACATGACTAGTCGTAAACCCAAAGCGGCACAGACTTACAGGGACAGGCATCCATGACCCAGCTTCGAACGTGTCGGTCATCAGCAAGTGGGTCCGGGCTGTAGCACTGGGCTAGCAGGACTCCGGTAAACCGGGCTGTAGCGGGCTAACAGGACTCCGGTACTCACAGCGTGACATTTCCCCGAAGGGACAGACACAGGAACGAAGAAGGACACATGCCGGCCAGCCTAAGTGTTCCAGAGCAGTAGCATGCTACCATGGCTCAGCGGTAACACTAGGAGACATTTCCCGGTAAGAGAGGCTACTAAAGATAAACAACTAGATAGTCAGATCCCACACATACCAAGCATTTCAATCATACACACAATATGCTCGATATGTGCAAATACAACGAAGCATCACAACATGACTCTATGACACAAGTACTTTATTTAAGGCTCAGGGAGCCATACAAATCATACACACAGGTACGGGTCTCACGACCCAACATACAAGTCATACAGTCATACAAGCCAACAGCGGAAGTAACTTGTCTGAGTACAGACAACTAGTAAAATAAAAGAGGCTTGGAAGCCTAACTATACTATGTGGTCCATCACAAGCTCAGGGTCACCACCTGGGTCTTTAGCCTACTCGTTGATGTCAACGTCTACATAGAACCCATCAGAAGGGGTTGCAGCGTCTTCTTTAAAAATGTAGATTATAGCAACATGAGTACAAAGGTACTCAGCAAGACTTACATCAGATCCTACATACATGCATAGTATCAAGAAGGGTTGGTGGAGTTATTGCAGCAAGCCGGCTTTGACTCTTGGCTAGACTATCCTACGATACTCCATTTGAAATATTTTGCGCACTCGAGTCCACTACTCACCACTTCAATACACTACCGAGGATCCACCTCCGTCTTCCTACGGAAGAGCCATCCTCGGCACTCACACTTATCTTGAGGCTTTTAATAGTTTCCATTTACTTGTCTATGAACTGTATAGGCAACCAAGTAGTCCTTTACCGCGGACGCGGCTATTCGAATAGATCATGTTAACCCTGCAGGGGTGTACTTCTTCATACACGCTCTCACCACTTATCGTCGTTTACACGACATGTACTCGGCAACCTTCAAGCGGAAGCCCAACGTGGGTGTCGGCCACGACCTACCTAATCACCTAAGCCTCCAGTCCAGGTTTATCGCCTATTCAGGTTCCATCCGCAGGGAGTCCGGCCGAGGTTTCCCATACGGCCCCGAACGATGTGAACAGGGTTCCCGAGATACCTAACGGGTATTCGGTACACCCGGCCACGTACCTACCGTATCACAGCCCACCCCTACGGTCAGCGCTGTCCACGGCCTCCAGTAGGCTACAAACACCGGAAACTACTTGCAACTCCTGGACGGAGAACTAGGGTGAATAAGAAGTCGAGAGGGTCCATTGGTTTCGGGCCCAATGCATGGTAGTAGCTGATTCTTAAATCACACATACAGATCTCAGTGCTTAAGGTCGGCTTCAATGAAACAACCCACCATGTACTCCTACATGGCCTCTCATCGATACCTTTACCAAATCGTGTTCACCACACCACTCTCATTACCGACATAATCATTTCACTCTAGCCCATCACCCAGATGAACCAGACCTGACACAACTCTAAGCATAGCAGGCATAGCAAGGTAGGAACAACACATACATATGGCTCAATCAACTCCTACACATGCTAGTGGGTTTCATCTAGTTACTGTGGCAATGACAGGTCATGCAGAGGAAATGGGTTCAACTACCGTAGCACACAGCAGTTTGAATCGCGTTGTCTTAATGCAGTAAAAGAGAGCAGGAGCGAGAACATGGGATTGTATCGATATGATCAAATGGTTGGTTGCTTGCCTGATGGTTCGTTGCACGGATACGATTCCTCGTTAGGGTAATCACGGTACTCCTCGGGGATAGATCCTGTCGCAAAGGATAACGATACACAGGCATCACCAAACAATGTGCAACAATATGATGCATGCATGAAACATGGCAATATGAGTGTGTTGGGCTAATGCAACTAAAGCCAGAAGGGTTTGAACAAATTTGAATCAAAGATTCAAATTTCAAATTCAAATATGGCCTTTTAAAGTGCCTTTTCTTGTTCTGATTAAAACATCAACTTAACTTGTTTGATCATGCATGAAAATGGTACAGATGGATAGATTGGATTTTTCTGATCATTTTTCATATATTATTTGTCCAATTTGGAGTTACAGAATAAAAGTTATGAATTTTTGAAGTTTAATTAATATTCTGGAATTTCCTGATTTAATTTAAATCCAGAAATTCAATTACTGCGTCAGCCTGACATCATAGTGACATCAGCAGGTCAACAGGGCTGGCTCGGGTCAAACCTGACGTGTGGGGTCCACACGTCAGTGTCACAGGGGCTAATCCCGCGTTGACCCCGGGCTGGTTAGCTTTGACTAACCCCTGGGGCCCACTGTCAGCGTCTGTAGGGGGTGGATTAGTGGTTAATCAACTAGGCCACGTCAGCTCGCCGGAGTTCTGGCCGGCGGCGACCAACAGTGCGGCGGCGATAGTGGTTTTGGTCGTTTCGGCCACCAAATGGAACGTGGCGACCACCAGAGTGAAGCTGAGGACGACCCGCGGCTCTTGGCGGAGTCAGTTGGGGTCGGGGTGGCCGGAGTCGACGGCGGCGAGCTCGGTTGCGGCTGCCGGGGTTCGGTCGTGCACGGGAACGGTGTTGCAGGACGTTAGGGGGGGTGTTGGAGCGTGCTACGTGCTCCTAGTGAGATGTGGAGCACGATGGTGACCTCGGTTGGGCGCTACGGCGACCGTGGCCACGACGGCGACATCACCGGCGGCGTGAAGCTTTCGGCCGCGGTGGGGCTAGGGCCTAGGGGTCGGGAGAGAGCCGGGAAGAAGGGGGAAACGGTGGCGTAGCTCACCGCGGTTGCAGTGGGCGTCGAAGCAGGCTCGGGGACGCGCTGGAGACGGCGAATTCGTCGGCGACGGTGGTCGGAGTCCGAAGAGGGGAACGGCGACGTGGCGGCGATGCAGGGCTTCCGGGGACTCGTGGAGCGGTGGGGAGGAAGAGGGAGTCGAGGCGGAGCTCCTGAGCTAATCGGGGGAGCGAGGGGTGGTCGGAGGCAGTGGCTAAGGCGAACGGCGGCGACGGTGTGCTTCGGCCGTGAGAGGGAGAGAGCGAGGGAGAACCGGGGGAGAGTGAATGGGGTGTCGGCGAGGTCGGGGCGACGACCAGAAGACGATCCACGCGGCGCAACGGCGACCAGGGCGATGCAGAGAGGCTGGGTGGTGCGTGGCGAGCTCGGGCGCGCCATGCTCACCTCCCTGCCTGCTCTGGCGAGGGGAAGCAGCTGGCTGGCACGGGCCAGCACAGTGCTGGGCCGGCTGGGCTGGGCCGCACAGGGGGGAGCTCAGGTAAGCTTCTCCCTTTATTTATTTTCTGTTTCCTGTTTTATTTAATACTT
Source organism: Triticum aestivum (assembly GCF_018294505.1). Classification (NCBI taxonomy): domain Eukaryota; kingdom Viridiplantae; phylum Streptophyta; class Magnoliopsida; order Poales; family Poaceae; genus Triticum; species Triticum aestivum. The sequence goes on from NW_025225485.1 coordinate 4,523, forward strand.
CTGCAACTTTGTTGAATTAAATAAAATACCTAGACAACTCCAAAAATCACCAAACTACTCCTGGTCCATAGTTGGAATATTTCCAACATGAAACATTTTAGTTTGGAGATATTTGAGCATTTAAATATTTTATATTATTTTAAATGCCCAAATTCAAATAGTTATGATTTAACTCAAGAACCCTAGGATGGCCTAGAAAAGTGTGCACCATTTTTGGCAAAGGTTCTGAACCAAGGCAAAAATGATGGGCATTTTAGAAGGGCATTTCAGGTTCATTGAAAATTATTTTAGTAAACCCTAGTTGGTTATCAGAGGGGACTGGGGGTTCTGTCATCCCCATTTCAAGTTTCTGATGAAAAAGTAAACATGATGCAACACTCTAATGCATGACTAGCTAGGGTGTGACATTAGTTTACCATAATCATCCTTGCTGTAACACCTTTGAGAGAGCCATACATGAATTGGAATTTGTTAGAATACTCTATGTGCTTCACTTATATTTTTTGAGCTTGATAGTTTTGCTCATAGTGCTTCACTTATATCTTTTGAGCATGATAATTTTTGCTCTAGTGCTTCACTTATACCTTTTAGAGCACGGTGGTTGATTTGTTTTAAAAAAACTATTGATCTCTCATGCTTCACTTAGATTATTTTGAGAGTCGTTAATAGCATGGTAATTCGCTTAATGTTCATATACTTGGTATTCAAGATATGTGAAACTTTCTTTTGAGTGCGTTGAATACTAAGATAAGTTTGATGCTTGATAATTGTTTTGAGATATGAATATGGTGATATTAGAGTCATGCTAGTTAAGTAGTTGTGAATTCAAAGAATACTTGTGTTGAAGTTTGTGATTCCCGTAGCATGCACGTATGGTGAACCGTTATGTGATGAACTCGGAGCATGATTTATTTATTGATTGTCTTCCTTATGAGTGGCGGTCGGGGATGAGCGATGGTCTTTTCCTACCAATCTATCCCCTAGGAGCATGCGCGTAATACTTTGCTTTGATAACTTCTAGATTTTTGCAACAAGTATATGAGTTTTTATGACTAATGCTGAGTCCATGGATTATACGCACTTTTTCCCATCCTTCCACCTTTGCTAGCCTCTCTAATACCGCTCACTTTTCGCCGGTATCAAACACCCACCATATACCTTCCTCAAAACAGCCACCATACCTACCTATCATGGCATTTCCATAGCCATTCCGAGATATATTGCCATACAACTTTCCACCGTTCCGTCTATTATGACACGCTCCATCATTGTCATATTGCTAGCATGATCATGTAGTTGACATCGTATTTGTGGCAAGGACACCGTTCATAATTCTTTCATACATGTCACTCATGATTCATTGCATATCCCGGTACACCGCCGGAGGCATTCATATAGAGTCATACTTTGTTCTAAGTATCGAGTTGTAATTGTTGAGTTGTAAGAAAAATAAAAGTGTGATAATCATCATTATTAGAGCATTGTCCCAAGTGAGGAAAGGATGATGGAGACTATGATTCCCCCATAAGTCGGGATGAGACTCCAGACGAAAAATAAAAAAAGGCCAAAAAAAAGGGAGAAAGGCCCAAATAAAAAAATAAAAAAATGAGAGAAAAAGAGAGAAGGGACAATGCTACTATCCTTTTACCACACTTGTGCTTCAAAGTAGCACCAAGATCTTCATGATAGAGAGTCTCTCGTTTTGTAACTTTTATATACTAGTGGGAATTTCTCATTATAGAACTTGGCTTGTATATTCCAATGATGGGTGAGGGAGTCCTGGACTAGGGGGTGTCTGGATAGCCGAACTATCATCATCGACCGGACTCCAAGACTATGAAGATACAAGATTGAAGACTTCGTCCCGTGTCCGGATGGGACTTTCCTTGGCGTGGAAGGCAAGCTTGGCGATACGGATATGTAGATCTCCTATCATTGTAACCAACTCTGTGTAACCCTAGCCCTCTCCGGTGTCTATATAAACCGGATGGCTTTAGTCCATAGGACGAACAACAATCATACCATAGGCTAGCTTCTAGGGTTTAGCCTCCTTGATCTCGTGGTAGATCTACTCTTGTAATACCCACATCATCAATATCAATCAAGCAGGACGTAGGGTTTTACCTCCATCAAGAGGGCCCGAACCTGGGTAAAACATCGTGTCCCTTGTCTCCTGTTACCATCCGCCTAGACGCACAGTTCGGGACCCCCTACCCGAGATCTGTCGGTTTTGACACCGACATTGGTGCTTTCATTGAGAGTTCCTCTGTGTCGTCACCGATAGGCTCGATGGCTCCTTCGATCGTCAACAACGACGTAGTCCAGGGTGAGACTTTTCTCCCCGGACAGATCTTCGTATTTGGCGGCTTTGCACTGCGGGCCACTTCGCTTGGCCATCTGGAGCAGATCGAAAGCTACGCCCCTGGCCGTCGGGTCAGATTTGGAAGTTTGAACTTAACGGCTGACATCCGCGAAGACTTGATCTTCGATGGATTCGAGCCACACCCGAGCGAGTTGCACTGTCAAGATGGGCATGATTTAGCTCTGCAGCCGGACAGTGCCCTGGAGGCCGCACACGAGTCCGCTCCGACCCTCAATTCGGAGCCGGCTGTGCAGATCAAGGATGGGTGGCTAGACACCGCCTCGGGGGCTGCAACCTCTACGGCGATGGAGCCGAATACTGACCTTATCCCTTGTGAAGCTCATGACTCCGAGGTGCCGGACTCCTCGCCGGACTCCGAACCTCCCGCGCCCCCTCCAATCGAATCCGATTGGGTGCCGATCATGGAGTTCACCGCTGCGGACATCTTTCAACACTCACCTTCGGCGACATCCTGAGTTCGCTAAAGTATCTCTCGTTATCAGGAGAGACCTGGCCGGATTGTGGTCAGGACGGTTGGGATGCGGACGACAAAGAAATTCAAGGCCCACCCACCACCCACTTAGCAACCACTGTCGACGATCTAACCGACATGCTAGACTTCGACTCCGAAGACATCGACGGTATGGATGACGATGCCGGAGACGTCCAAGAACCAGCGCCTACTGGGCACTGGAAAGCCACCTCAATCACGATGTATACATGGTGGATACACCAAAGGGAAGCGATAACGAGGAACAATAGGACGTGGCGAAGGACAACTCCCCCGATAAACAACCAAAACGGCGACACAAGCGCCGCCCGAAGTCCCGCCTCGATAACAACGACACCCATACTGACCTAGCCTTAGAGCAGGGCGAAGCAGCGGACGACGAACGCGCCACCAAGCAACCATCCGAACAGGATGAATTGGACAAGCAACACAACCCCGGCGAAAACAGCAGTCCAGACGATCTCACGCTGGACACATCACCGGAGCATAAGAACCTTCATAAAAGGCTCGTCGCCACTGCAAGAAGTTTGAAGAAGCAAAAGTGGAAGCTCAAAACAGCGGAGGATGCACTCAGAATGAGATGGAGCAAAGTACTCAATACCGCAGATAAATACAGCGATAGTCACCAGGCAAAGAGCTACTCGAAGCACAAGCTGTTGCCCGAATTTGACGAGGAGGCCGTAGAGCCCCCACAGTCAAAAAAGAAAGAGGCCGCCTGGCCGGATAGACGACCAGATGACAGGCTAAGAGCGGCAAGCGGCGCCGCACACAAGCCGGCACACGATCCACATAAGGATCCTCGCAAAAAGGATGGCCCGGTCAGGTCCATCTATGGGCCAAAAAAGAAGACTCCAGGGAGCAACACAACCCGCCGAGTGTTTGAAGACAATGGCACACCTAAATACAAGGGCGCCGCACACCCACTATGTTTCACTGATGAGGTACTAGATCATGAATTTCCAGCGGGATTCAAACCCGTAAACATAGAGGCATATGACGGAACAACAGACCCCGGAGTCTGGATTGCGGATTATATCCTACACATACATATGGCCAGAGGAGACGATCTCCATGCCATGAAATACCTACCCCTCAAGCTCAAAGGGCCAGCTCGGCATTGGCTCAAAAGCCTCCCAGAAAAATACCATTGGAAGTTGGGAAGAGCTCAAGGATGCGTTTCGAGCAAATTTTCAGGGGACTTATGTCCGCCCTCCGGATGCAGACGATTTAAGTCATATAACTCAACAGCCCAGAGAGTCAGCACGCAAATTCTGGAACAGGTTCCTCGCCAAAAAGAACCAAATAGTCGACTGTCCGGACGCCGAAGCCTTAGCAACCTTTAAGCATAACGTCCGAGACACTTCGGCCAGGAAAAACCAAGAACAATGGCCGCGCTAACAAGCCTCATGACCCGCTTTTGCGCGGGGGAAGATAGCTGGCTGGCAAGATGCAGCACCAGCGACCCGAGTACATCCGAGGTCAGGGATGGAAATGGGAAATCATGACGTAGAAAAGATCAGCGCCGGAATAAGGAAAATGGCCCAAATAGCACGGCGGTCAACGCCGGATTCAAAAGCTCTCGGCCGAATAATAAAACACTGCCTCTTAAGGACAACAGTGATGAGCTATCCAACCTAAACAAAATCTTGGATAGGATATGTCAAATCCATAGTACCCCCGGGAAGCCTGCAAACCATACCCACAGAGATTGTTGGGTCTTCAAGCAGTCTGGCCGACTTAACGCCGAACACAAGGGGCTCGACACACCAAGCGAAGACGACGACGAACCCCACAAGCAGCACGCCGGAAAACAGAAGACTTTCCCACTAGAAGTCAAAACAGTGAACTCACTTCATGTGATAACAAGGGAAAATAGTGCGGCACCTGCTAAAACACGCGCCGCACGGTCCACCCCAGCAGAGTCCCGAAATTGGATGTTTAAACCAATTACTTTCGACCATCAGGATTACTCCAGAAGTGTTCGAAACGCAGGAGGGACTGCTTTGGTATTGGATCCCATAATCAACGGACTACAATTCATAGAAGTCCTAATGGATGGCGGCAGCGATATAAACCTGCTATACCAGGACACCATCCGCAGAATGGGGATAGACCCTACCAAAATTCGCCGTAGCAGCACTTCCTTCAAAGGAGTGACGCCAGGCCTTTACGCCAATTGTACAGGCTCTGACTACTAGAGGTTGTGTTCGGTTCATCTGACAACCTCCGTCGTGAAAAGCTCATTTTCCATATCGCCCCATTCAAAAGCAGCCATCAAGCACTACTGGGACGCGAAGCTTTCGCCCGCTTTAACGCAATACCGCATTACGCGTCTCTTACACTTAAAATGCCCGGTCCACGCCGCATAATCTCATTAAAGGGTAACTCCGAGTGTTCCTCGACCACGGAAAATGTGAGACTGCCTTGATAGCCACACACTAATCCGACCTTGCTGGTCAAAGCCCCTAAAAATAGGTCATTCAGACCTCGGACACGGTTAGGCGAGTCCGGCATAAATAAACAAGAGGCTTCCCACCCGCATACCTCTTTACAAGGGGCTGCACGTATCAACAATGAGAGCCAATAAAGCTCAAATTTTCATCTTCCAAATCATACTTTATTTTAAATACATCTTCTGCACGATATTTTTTCCAAACTAAGTTCTTCTTTTTTACAGATGAAGCACGTGCTACACCCGTCCAAGATACAGCACAATGGAGACACAGGCGCAGACGTGCAGCAGGGACCCGTTGCAAGGATTCTTTTCAGATTAAGACCCTGCGTAAACCTTTCTTACTGTCTCTTGTTGATACACATCCCCCGGTTTCCTACCATAACCGAGGAGGAGGCTAGCGTTTTGGCATCGGTGGCGTCAGAAGTTCTCGCCCATACCTGGATACTAGGGGCTTAGGGCATTGATTCTGCCCGGTATCATAAAGACCGAATACCTCAGGGAGTGTTCGGCGTCTCGAGTTAGGCCTTATATGCATCAGCTCCGAATCATGTCTTTGGTCAAATGTTGGGTTTGCCCGGCTCCTGTGTTTTGCTGCCTTATGTTCCGCTCCATCAGCTAACGCGGCACTAGGAGAACTACTGCGATTGTGCCCCGGTTCGGCCGGGCGAGCACCTCAGTAGAGAAAGCCGAAAACTGACTGTCATGATATAGCGAGAGACTGGTCAACCACTCGATCGACTACTGGAATGTTTAGAATTCCTCCGCTTTGACGAAGGACCGCTTCCCGGTCAGGCACATACGCGCCCCGAGTTCGGAGAGCGCGGTGCCTCTAGGGGCTATATAGTAGCCCCACCATCGAGCTCCTATGGCTAAGTGAAAGTGATAAAGCATTATAGTCCGGTTGCCTAGTTTGCTATGCTATCACCTCCTTCAAAGGACCAAGACGTTGGATTAAGTGTGAAAAAGCGTTTTTTTGCAAACACCCCCGCACCATGTGCGTGGGGGCTGAAGCCAAAGACTGCCATCTTTCAGGTTATACATACATATACGGCCGCACAGGAGATAGTTCAATACTTGAACGCACAAGTATAAAAAGCCGTTACATTATAAACATGATCTCACAAATCATACATGTCATTTGAACATAACATCTTTCGAGCACCGCGACTCTATTAAACGAGCGCCCTGCAGGACTTCCTCAAAATAGTGCTCGGCGGGTAATCGGTTTTTGTCCGAACCCCGGGATGCAACATCGGTGGCATCCATCTCCGCCCAGTATGTCTTAACACGGGCGAGAGCCATCCGTGCACCCTCTATGCATGCCGATCGCTTCATCACCCCGATATGCGGCACCGCCCCAAGGAATTGCTGCAACAAGCCAAAATAACTCTCCGGCTTGGGCCTTTCTGGCCACAGATGAGCCACCACATCCGTCATGGCAAGTCCGAACAATCTATTCAGCTCAGCCCACTCAGCCAACCGATCAGTCAATGGAAGTGGACGCTCCGGACTATGGAATTGAGACCAGAAAAGCTCTTCCATTTCATGATCCTTCTGGCTTCGGAAGTGCATGACTGTGTCCGCCGCACTCGCCGCCAAATCCAGATAAGGATCCTCCGCACCCCACAATTGGCCCAACTGAGCATACTTTGGATCCGTGAACTTCCTACGCAGCAGAAAGGGCTTTCCAGCCGCAATGTCTCCGGCCTGACGCAGTTCCTCCTTCATAGCCCGCATCGCACAACAGGCATCCTTGGCTTCGGCGGCGGCCTTCTTCAGGTCCTCTTGCTCCGCTCGGCGTTCTCTTTCAAGAACCTCATAGCGGTCGGTAGCATCTTTTAATTTCACGGCCATTCCGGCCACCTCCTCCCTGCTTCGGCAGTGAGCAGCCTTTTCGGCTTTTAGCTCTTCCGCTGCCTTTGAGGCAGCCACATCACTTTTCCTGGCTTGCTCCATGGCTCGAGCAAGCTCTGCTCGAAGGTCTTCCACAGCAGCGGCACCATCTGCATCAAGCATACAAATTGTAAGGAACGGGCATCAGCTCCCTTACTAGGTGACCGCGGAGAAACCACCTGCCTTGTGACTCGTCAAGTCGTTTATTGACCAGCGCAATGTCCGCATCCGCAACGTCGAGTTGCCGCTTCAGCTCGGCAACTCCATCAGTCCGGCTGGCCACCGAACATTACACCACCTGCATAGGAAAGGCGACATTCTATAACTGAGATTATGATCCTCGGCACGATGTTGCTTTCGACAGCATACCAAGTCTCAGGGGCTACTATCTATACAGGGCGCACTCCATGTGCAAAACTGTCAAAAGGTATGTCATTTTTTGCGTACCTCAAACCCCGTCAGCAAACTTCCGACGGCCTCATGCAACCCGCTCTCGGCGGATGAGATCCTTTCAATCACCATACTCATTAATGTGCGGTGATCTTCTGAGATAGACGCCCTCTCGAGCAAATCCTGCAGCTCCACCGGCCGTACTCCAGTGGGTGTCGAACTCCCCGGCCCCGCCGGACTCGGGGAGACCCTCCATGACGACACCTCAGGGTCGTCCGCCCCGCCCGACGGGGTGGCAGATGGAGGCGTTTCACTCTCCATCATCTCCGGACGAAGGTCCCCCGAGGATGAGCTCTGCTGAGAAGGGCTAAGATCCGAACTACAAGGTGAAAACTTCGGTTACCCTTAGAAATAAAGTAGGGATGTCCCCTATTACAAAACTCCCCCTTTTTACTTACAGCTCACTGAGGGCTGATTCCTTTGGGGAGACTGTGCGGCCGGGGCTCTTCCCGGCACAGGACCTTCCGGTGCAGATTTCTTTTCCCGCTTTGAGGCCTTGGCCTCCGGGTCTTCGGAAACGGTCCTCTTCTCCCCCTGGAGGGAGGGGTTCTCGATTCCCCCCTTACTGAAAGCCTCCTTGGCAGAGGTGGTAGTTTCCCTGTGCCCCCCTTCGCCCTCCTCCGAAGGTGCAACCTCCAACATTTTGATTAACACGGGATCCGGCGTGGTCTCAGGGAGGGGGCCGGACACCGTATCAGTTTTGCTTGCGCTATCCACTCCTGTCCAAGGGATAGCTAGTTAAAAGGCAAACCCATGATAAATAAATGGACAATGTGTCCGGACACAGGGCTACTTACTTGAGTATCCGGGCGATTGCAGCTTAGGCCACCGTCCTCGGTCAAGTCCGGTCGCATCTCTTGTGATCCGAAGAACAGTTTGTACATCTCCACGGGTGTCAAACCCATGAAGTGTTGGAGAGCTCGTGGTCCCTCCGGATTAAATTCCCATAGGCGGAGGGGGCGACGTTTGCAGGGCAGAAGGCGCCGAATCAGCATAAACTGTGTCACTACGACCAGATTGATCTCCCTTTCTTGGAGGTCTCGAATCTGGCCCTGCAACAGGGGTACATCTTTGGACGGCCCCCAGTCAAGCCCTTTGTTGACCCATGACGTCAGCCGTTGTGGAGGGCCCGGGCGAAAGGCGGGCAGCGGCCTCTGCCTGCTGCCCCTAGGAGCGGTGATATAGAACCACTCCTGTTGCCGCAAGCCGAGCTCCTCCTGAAAAGAGCCCTCGGGCCATGGAGCATCGGCCCTCTCGCTTATAACCGCCCCGCCGCACTCTGCCTGCCGCCCCTCAATCATCTTCGGCTCCATTTTGAAGGTTTTGAGCCACAAGCCGAAGTGAGGGGTAGTGCGGAGGAAGGCTTCGTAGACGACAATGAATGATGAGATGTGGAGGATGGACTCCGGAGCCAAATCGTGGAATTCCAGCCCATAGTAAAACATGAGCCCCCTCACGAAGGGATCCATCGGGAAGCCTAAACCCCGACGGAGGTGAGACGCAAACACGACACTCTCGTCGGGCTCGGGAGTAGGAATAACTTGCCCTTGGGCAGGCAACCTATGCGAAATCTCGTAGGTTAAGTACCTGGCGTCTCTCAGCTTTAGCACGTCCTCTTCCGTGACGGAGGAGGGCATCCACCGGCCTCGTAGGTCGGAGCCGGACATTGTCAAAGGTCGAAAGTACCCGAATTTGGAGCCCTGGGTGTTGGAACTCGGGGCGAGGGGCGGATTCGATTGAGGATTGAAGAAAAAGAACGGGCCTTGGCCTCATTATAAAGAGGGAGAATACCAAGAGCCATCCCCGTGACCGTTTAGAACCTGCCTTCGATGGAGGGGGCGTGGCAACGGGCGCGGTTGGGTTACCCATGTCCGTATTGATGAGAATCCCGGAATAAGCGGAACACGATCTCTGCTTCGACAAGACATGCCAAGGAAACCGCTTCGCTAAACGCGCGGAGGTGGTATAATAAAAACGATTCGAGTAAAGGCTTGGTTGTGGTGTGACGTCACGCCACAAAATACGTCAGCAGATTGAACTTGTGTAAATATTATTCTCTCTACGGTGGTATGTGGAATTTATTTTGCAGAGCCGGACACTATCCTGGTGTTCACAATCTTCTATAAATTATTCGGAGGAGGAACCCGCCTTGCAATGCCGAAGAAAATATGCGCGCCGGACTCGTCGTCGTTGAAGCCTGGTTCAGGGGCTACTGAGGGAGTCCTGGACTAGGGGGTGTCCGGATAGCCGAACTATCATCATCGACCGGACTCCAAGACTATGAAGATACAAGATTGAAGACTTCGTCCCGTGTCCGGATGGGACTTTCCTTGGCGTGGAAGGCAAGCTTGGCGATACGGATATGTAGATCTCCTACCATTGTAACCGACCCTGTGTAACCCTAGCCCTCTCCGGTGTCTATATAAACCGGATGGCTTTAGTCCATAGGACGAACAACAATCATACCATAGGCTAACTTCTAGGGTTTAGCCTCCTTGATCTCGTGGTAGATCTACTCTTGTAATACCCACATCATCAATAGCAATCAAGCAGGACGTAGGGTCTTACCTCCATCAAGAGGGCCCGAACCTGGGTAAAACATCGTGTCCCTTGTCTCATGTTACCATCCGCCTAGACACACAGTTCGGGACCCCTACCCGAGATCTGCCGGTTTTGACACCGACAATGGGCTTCCTCAAAATGCACTAGGTCTTCGTGAGCAAGCGAGTTGGATGCACACCCACTTAGTTTCTTTTGTAGAGCTTTCATATACTTATAGCTCTAGTGCATCCGTTGCATGGCAATCCCTACTCACTCACATTGATATCTATTGATGGGCATCTCCATAGCCCGTTGATACGCCTACTTGATGTGAGACTATCTTCCCTCTTTTTGTCTTCTCCACAACCACCATTCTATTCCACATAGTGCTATATCCATGGCTCACGCTCATGTATTGCGTGAAGATTGAAAAAGTTTTGAGAATGTCATAAGTATGAAACGATTACTTGGCTTATCATCGGGGTTGTGCATGATTTAAATATTTTTATGTGGGAAAGATGGAGCATAGCCAGACTATATGATTTTGTAGGGATAACTTTCTTTGGCCATGTTATTTTGAGAAGACATTATTGTTTGATTAGTATGCTTGAAATATTATTATTTTTTATGTCAATATGAACTTTTGTCTTGAATCTTTCAGATCTGAATATTCATATCACAATTAAGGAGATTTACATTGAAATTATGCCAAAGTATCACTCCGCATCAAAAATTCTTTTTTATCATTTACCTACTCGAGGACGAGCAGGAATTAAGCTTGGGGATGCCTGATACATCTCCAACGTATCTATAATTTTTGATTGCTCCATGCTACTTTATCTACTGTTTTGGACTATATTGGTTTTTATTTTCCACTTTTATATTATTTTTGGGACTACCTATTAACCGGAGGCCTATCCCAGAATTGCTATTTTTTGCCTATTTCAGTGTTTCGAAGAAACAGAATATCAAACGGAGTCCAAACAGAATGAAACCTTCGGGAACGTGATTTTCTCACCGAACGTGATCCGGGAGACCTGGACCCTACTCCAAGAAGTGCCAGAGGCGGTCACGAGGGTGGAGGGCGCGCCCCTACCTCGTGGGCCCCCTGTTGCTCCACTGACGTACTCCTTCCTCCTATATATACCTACGTATCCCCAAACGAACAGACGAGGAGCCAAAAACCTAATTCCACTGCCGCAACCTTCTATATCCACGAGATCCCATCTTGGGGCCTATTCCGGAGCTCCGCCGGAGGGGGCATCCACCACGGAGGGCTTCTACATCAACAGCATAGCCCCTCCGATGAAGTGTGAGTAGTTTACTTCAGACCTTCTAGTCCATAGCTAGTAGCTAGATGGCTTCTTCTCTCTTTTTGATCTCAATACAATGTTCTCCCCCTCTCTTGTGGAGATCTATTCGATGTAATCTTCTTTGTGCGGTGTCTTTGTTGAGACCGATGAATTGTGGGTTTATGATCCAACTTATCTATGGAAAATATTTGAATCTTCTCTGAAACCTTTTATGTATGATTGAGTTATCTTTGCAAGTCTCTTCGAATTATCCTTTTTTGTTTGGCCAACTAGATTGGTAGTTCTTACAATGGGAGAAGTGCTTAGCTTTGGGTTCAATCTTGCGGTGTCCTTACCCAGTGACAGAAAGGGTTGCAAGGCACGTATTGTATTGTTGCCATCGAGGATAACAAGATGGGGGTTTTATCATATTGCATGAATTTATCCCTCTACATCATGTCATCTTGCTTAAGGTGTTACTCTGTTTTTAACTTAATACTCTAGATGCATGCTGGATAGCAGTCGATGAGTGGAGTAATAGTAGTAGATGCAGAATCGTTTCGATCTACTTGTCTCGGACGTGATGCCTATATACATGATCATTACCTAGATTTACTCATAATAATGCTCAATTCTGTCAATTGCTCAACAGTAATTTGTTCACCCACCGTAGAATATCTATGCTCTTGAGAGAAGCCACTAGTGAAACCTATGGCCCCCGGGTCTATTCTCATCATATCAATCTCTATCGCTTTATTACTTGCTTTGTTTTTACTTTGCCTTTTACTTTTCACTTTGCATCTTTATATCAAAAATAACAAAAATATTATTTATCATCTCTATCAGATCTCACTCTTGTAAGTGACCGTGAAGGGGTTGACAACCCCTAATCGCGTTGGTTGCGAGTAGCTATCGTTTTGTGCAGGTATGAGGGACTTGTGCGTGGTCTCCTACTGGATTGATACATTGGTTCTCAAGAAAACTGAGGGAAATACTTACGCTACTTTGCTACATCATCCTCTCCTCTTCGGGGAAATCCAACGCAGTGCTCAAGAGGTAGCAACGGTCAACGAGGTTCTGGACTTCATCTTGGCTAGGAGGATTGTGCCCTCGTGACATCGCTCCCTGTCTCTACGATCTCTCTCGCAAAAAAAAAACTCCCCGGTTCAGCAAGCTATGGCCAACAACCAGTGGAATGCAAATATTGACAACTCAAATGGCCTCTCCCTTGAACACATCCAATAGTTTGCTAACCTTTGGGACAAACTAATAAAGGCGGCTCTTGATTATGACGTTGAAGACTCTATTACATGGAAGTTCACCAAAGATGGGGTATATTATGCATCCTCGGCTTACAAGGCTCAGTTTGGAGGCCTCATCGTCAGGAGCGGAGCTTCGTTAGGGCCCAACTGGGCCATGGCCCGCCCAGGATTTCTGCACTTCTTTTCGTACCTATGCTTCGTTGGCTAGCCTATCATCCACCCCCAACATTTATGATTTAGAATCTAAAGAAATGTGTGCTCTTTGTAGTCTGGCCCGCCCAGCATTTTCTTCCAAGCTCCGCCACTGCTCATCACCTCGGACCTTGTTCATTCTGTGTGGACGGTGTGGGCACCCCCTCGGTGCAAGTTTTTTGCTTGGCTTGTTCTTCAAGATAGGATTTGGACTTCAGACCGCTTGTGCCGCCGTGGTGGGCTTAATTGCAGTCTATGCCCTCTTTGCAAGCAAACCCAAGAAACAGCAGCTCATCTTCTCTTCCAGTGCCGCTACACCATACGCATTTGGAATGACGTCCTCCCATGACTTGGCATGCATCACATCACCATGTCTACTTGGGTGACGAGGGCTTTAGTCAGAGAAAAAGTATGCATGGCAGTCCATGTCATGTCTCAGACTTGGATATTTCAATGGGTGTCAAAAGTGTACGACCGCACAACTTAACACTGTATAACAGGATTTTTATCGTAGTACATGCAGACACACACTCGCGCGTTACGTATAGAAGGGGCATGGACGGCACACGCTGCGTCTCCGAAAATGATCGATTCCGAGTACATGTCACTGCCCTCGTCATTGATCATGGGCTCATGGCTCATCGGCCTCCGGCTCGAGCTCGGGAAAGCTGAACCCGGGAATGGTAGGCATCTTAGGCATGGGCGGCAGCTCGACTTTCGGGGACGACGGGAACTCCGGGAACGGCGGCAGCAGTTCGTGCTCCGGCGACGGCTCGGGCGCCTCGGACGGGTAATCGTCCTCAGGCGACGACTCCGGTGCCTCGGCCGGGTAATTGTCCTCAGGCGCCGCCTCCTTCAGGCGGCGTGCCGCGCGGCCCATGCCGACGCACGAGAGCAGCAGCACGGCCAAGAAAAGAAGCGCGGTGCAGCGGGCGTTCTTGGAGGAAACCATGCTGAGTGGAGCTCGATCGGTGGCTTTCTTGGCGCGCGCGTGTGTGGGCTGATCTCTGTGATGTGAT
>NW_025225485.1:18756-24091 GCF_018294505.1 Triticum aestivum
TGATGTTTTTTTTTTTTTTTGAAGTTCTCTGTGATGTGATGTTAGCTCTCCAGTGCGCGCTCGTATTTATAGGACGTGACCGAACGAACGACGGTTCGTGAGCATGGCCGCATGCACCGCGCCTTTTCTTTTCACAAGTCGGGTCAGGGCCTCTGGGTTGGTGATCTGCCGAGTTTGCGGTTGGGTCCGGTGCGTTTGGGGAGGTTTTGGCGCATGTGTGTCTCCGGGCTTGGTTGGAAATCCGCCGAGAGATCAGGTTGAGTGAACGCGCCAATCAGTTTTTTTGCGGGCAATCAGTTTGTTGATTTTTTTTAGGGTAACCATGTGTTTCATTGATCACAAATATGACGAATACAACGCACGCACGCGGAACAGAAGAGTCGCGTGCAAACAAGTGACTGCAAAAATTTGCAGAAAAACCAAACATACACTGGAATCATTAGTTAATTCTGCAATAGCCGCCGTCACCGCTGAATGTCGCTCGATTCGAAGAAGAACCACAACCCATGAGGGCGCTGTTAGTAGATGAAGAAGCTTGTCATCGGCGAAGCCTTTGTCGTTGTGGCGTGTCGACCAAGGATCATACCCATTCTCCTCGAATCCCAGAGCCATCGTCAGCCGTCCACATTGTCGAGGCCAAGTACCAGATCAGGCGCCTTAATCTACAAGCCCAAATCTGGACCCACCATTTTCAATCGCCCACTGGTGACATCGCTCATAACGCCAGCCACCGGCCGAGCATCTGAAACAGTCGACCAGAAAGATAGACGGGAGACCGAGCCCACCGGCTCCTCGACGCTGCCATGGACACCGTCAAGACAGGACTGGAGCCCGGGCATTATTCTCGGATGTGTCACTGCCATCATCGCCAAAAACAGAACCGCCCACACACGATACTTGCCGACGGCGAGCACACATATCTCTGAGCCATTCGACACCACCGGAAAAGACGCTGCCAAGATGGAGCCGGGCCTAGGGAAACTTTATTCTTCAAGACGTTGCCGACTCCATGGATGCAACGCCGCCAGACCTACCTATCCTAGACCTACCTACACGACTAACGCGAAGATCCGGGGCTCCTCCATCCTCACGTTGCGGATCGGCGAACGGGTGAAGGAGCCCACGGAACGGCGGCAGACGGTTGGGCTGGACGTGCCCTTTTCTCTCCTTTGGGAACTGTTCTTGATGTATCCACTGTTGCTTACGTCGATATCCAGCCCAGAGCATCTGAAACAGTCGACCAGAAAGATAGACGGGAGATCAAGCCCACTGGCTCCTCGACGCTGCCATGGACACCGTCAAGACAGGACTGGAGCCCGGGCATTATTCTCGGATGCGTCAATGCCGTCATCGCCAAAAACAGAACCGCCCACACACTATACTTGCCGACGGCGAGCACACATATCCCTGAGACATTCGACACCACCGGAAAAGACGCTGCCAAGATGGAGCCAGGCCTAGGAAAGCTTTATTCTTCAAGACGTTGCCGACTCCATGGATGCAACGCCGCCAGACCTACCTATCCTAGACCTACCTACACGCCTAACGCGAAGATCCGGGGCTCCTCCATCCTCACGTTGCGGATCGGCGAACGGGTGAAGGAGCCCACGGAACGGCGGCAAACGGTTGGGCTGGACGTGCCCTTTTCTCTCCTTTGGGAACTGTTCTTGATGTATCCACTGTTGCTTACGTCGATATCCAGCCCTAGCAAGGGGTTTCCCTCTAGTCTCGACGGTGATGAAAATGCTCTTCTAATCCCGAGCTCACATAATAGAAAATTCAAAGCAATAATAAAGTAATTCAAAAAATTCTTATTTTTTTCAGACAAACATTGATGAATGTTTGACCCGCGTGCAAAATTTCGTGATGAAATCTAAAGATCCGAGAAAAACTATTGATACTCCAAAATTGGTGCTTCTAGACCATCTATTTTATTATTTTTGCCCAGACCTCCACGCATGTCATTTCGTCACCAAATTTTGCATGCATGTTAGAAATTCATCAATATTTATCACAACAAATTCTGAATTTTTTGAAATCTTATACTGTTTTTTTTTTGGATTTTACTGTTCATCAGTGTGCATATGAGTTTAGGACTAGAAACTTCGTGCCCTGAGGAGATCTTCCAACAGAGGGGTTCCCATCATCTCTAACCGATCCCATATAATCGGTTAGAGGAGGATAAATTACGTTTTCCTCCTCAAACCGGCACCTTATAACGGTCTCCACGGACTCCCCGACCCTTAAATATACTCATCCGTCAATCCATGCATGGTAAAAAAAATTGCCTCCATTCTCACCCATGCACGGCCACATCCACTCCGGCGCTGCTCTCCTTGCCTCCGATGGCCACCACATGCCATCGCCGACACCCCGCAGCCCTGCCACCAAAGTCCAACGATCTTTTTTTTGTTTGTTCATCTTTTCCACCGTCTTCGGCCATGACGGTGCTCCTCCTCGTCGTCTCTAGGCCGGTGGTGCTCCTCCCAACGCCCCCACCGTCCACACCTGATTGCACCCAACCGCCTCACCGGCAGCAACTCCGAGGGGAGCTCCACTTCGTTGTGTCCAGACAATGTCACGTGGCGCCGGAGTGTGTTCCACCTCCTGGTTGCGCTTGCGGAGGACTGCACAGACATTGGGGATTTTGTTCTTGCCCAATGGCGAGGTGGTATTATCCAGGCGCGGCGCTGCCGAAGAATCTCGCCATTTAAGTAAGCGGGAGCATTGGTGCAGCCGGTCCCGACATCGCCGCAGTCGCCCTGCCGCCTGGTACTGCCGCCGGTCGGACACGAGGCCACACGATCGAAAGCCACCTTCTTGCTTGTATGTGTGTTGTGTGTCCTGCATTGCAAGTGTTCAACCAAATGCATGGAGCCAAATATAAGCTATAGGGAGTTAAGTTTTGGGGATCGGTTTGTTCATGTGATGTCCATTTGCATTTTTAGTTTGGCGCACTTTCAACTTGCCACCTCCAACTAGCATATGTAATATGTTCGAGAACTAGTTGGGCAGTGTTCATCCTAAGCTTAAGGGGCAATTACGCGTGGGGTGTCTATACTTTACTTTGGGTAATATGGAATTGTAATGATTTTGTCTCTTTTTTTTACGAATGGTAATGATTTTGTCTTTAACATGTCTGAGCTTCAAAGAAATTGTGGCTCATTTTGAGAGCTACCGGATGGATACTTACACGCTACATCCTCCCTGCTTTTTGCAGAGGTGTAGGTGCTCATGTACTTTTTTGGTGCAACCGCACTTGTTCTCCACCAAGTCGCTGTACCCGGCCATTGCCCCAGCCTCCGCTCCCCTCTCCCTATCGATGGTGTGGTCCGTCCGCGTTCCCCTGAAGATCCGCATATTCATGTGGCAGCGGATTCGCGGCCGGGTCCCGTCTGGAGTGGAGGTCTGCAAGCGCAATGGCCCGGGCACCGGTATCTGCCCGCTCTGTGGAGTCCCTGAAGACTCGAACCACATCTTCTTCTCCTGCGTCTCAGCCCAGTTCCTCTGGAGCTGCTTTCGCGAGGTGGTCGGTGGTAGTTGGTGCCACACCAATTTCCCGGACCTTTTTGCTGAACTCCGGTTGTCCCCCGCGTCCTCTCGCCACATTAGGTGGCTTGAGGTTGGCGTTCTCGCCTGGACTTTTTGGACCGTTCGCAATAAGCTTGTGATTCAGCACGCTCCCCTTCGTCGCGCTACTGACGCTCTCTACAAATTCTCGGGTTTCTTGCAGCTTTGGCGGCCGCTTAGCCGCCCCCCGGACCGTGACGCCATTTCCGCCTTCATCACCGACATCCGTTCGATGGCCGTCTGCCTGTCGCCGCCGCCCCCGCCGCCTCCGCCGGATCCTGACTAGACGCCTTGTGTTTGGTGTGTGGGTGTTGTTTTTCTTTTCCTTTTGGGCTTGTTGAGTTGTGCCCTCAGCAGAACCTATGTACTTTATTATGAGTCTTGGGTGGGTGTGTGTGGACTTGCTTCGGTTTGTATGCTCTGTGGCGGTTTGCTTTATTTATAAAGCGGGGCGAAAGCCTTTTTCGGTAAATTTCATGATGAAAGCTGGAGATCTGAGAAAAACTATTGATACTCCAAAATTGGTGTTTCTAGACCATCTATTTTATTGTTTTTGCCCAGACCTCCACACATGTCATTTCGTCACCAAATTTTGCATGCATGTGAGAAATTCATCAATATTTATCGCAACAAATTCTGAAATTTTTGAAATCTTATACTGTTTTTTTGGATTTTACTGTTCATCAATGTGCATATGAGTTTAGGATTAGAAACTTCGTGCCCAGAGGAGATCTTCCAACAGAGGGGTTCCCATCATCTCTAACCGATCCCATATAATCGGTTAGAGGAGGATAAATTACGTTTTCCTCCTCAAACCGGCACCTTATAATGGTCTCCACGGACTCCGCGACCCTTAAATATACTCATCCGTCAATCCATGCATGATAAAAAAATTGCCTCTATTCTCACCCATGCACGGCCAAATCCACTCCGACGCTGCTCTCCTTGCCTCCAGTGGCCACCACATGCCATCGCCGACACCCCGCAGCCCTGCCAACCTCTTGCCACCAAATTCCAATGATTTTTTTATTTGTTCGTCTTTTCCACGGTCTCCGGCCATGACGGTGCTCCTCCTCGTCGTCTCTAGGCCGGTGGTGCTCCTCCCAACGCCCCCACCGTCCACACCTGATTGCACCCAACCGCCTCACTGGCAGCAACTCCGAGGGGAGCTCCACTTCGTTGTGTCCAGACAATGTCACGTGGCGCCGGAGTGTGTTCCACCTCCTGGTTGCACTTGCGGAGGACTGCACAGACATTGGGGATTTTGTTCTTGCCCAATGGCGAGGAGGTATTATCCAGGCGCGGCGCTGCCGAAGAAGCTCGCCATTTAAGAAAGCTGGAGCATTGGTGCAGACGGTCCCGACATCGCTGGAGTAGCCCTGCCGCCTGATACTGCCGCCGGTCGGACACGAGGCCACACGATCGAGAGCCACCTTCTTGCTTGTATGTGTGTTGTGTGTGCTGCATTGCAAGTGTTCAGCAAAATGGATGGAGCCAAATATAAGGTATAGGGAGTTAAGTTTAGGGGGTCGGTTTGTTTATGTGATGTCCATTTGCATTTTTAGTTTGGCGCACTTTCAACTTGACACCTCCAATTAACATATCTAATATGTTCGAGAACTAGTTGGGTAGTGTTCATCCTAAGCTTAAGGGGCAATTACGCGTGGGGCGTCTGTACTTTATTTTGGGTAATATGGAATTGTAATGATTTTGTCTCTTTTTTTGGTGAATGGTAATGATTTTGTCTTTAACATGTTTGAGCTCC
>NW_025225485.1:24681-28906 GCF_018294505.1 Triticum aestivum
AAGAAATTGTGGTTCATTTTGAGAGCTACCGGATGGATACTTACATGCTACATCCTCCCTGCTTTTTGCAGAGGTGTAGGTGTTCATGTACTTTTTTGGTGCAACCAATGGGATATAACCAGATATAATCCATTCGGTTTCGATGGCAATCCAATAATAATTTATGTGATTGAGTCATGTATAATCTCAGATGGCTCGAATGTTCACCTACTTATCATTGTGCTTTTTGTATAACATTATGAATATTGCTACATTTGATTATAATAATCCCGAGTGTGCATTGTCGATATTATGCAGAAGCTGAACAAAACTGCCCTTTAAAAAAAAGGAAATCACGAAAAATAAACTGAAATGGCGGCACATATTTTAGCTAAAGCTCTTGTATGAGCTATGTAAAAAAAATATTCTATCCCCGAAGGCTTTTGTAATGTTGCTTAATCAATAAAATGCCGAAATTTGCTAAGAAAACGGAATGTCCGAGAGCTGCTCATCAGTCGCTCCGCATTTGACATCCTTGTAAAGCTATAAACGTACTTACTGATGTATATACATATATAATGCACATGTACATCCCGTCTAGGCACATACGTACGTAGACGTAGATCATGGCATCACTCACAAGTCACGGGATAACGTCGGCCGTACGGATGGGCATGGTCTCGTTTGATACTGTTGAGTATATTGATTATCAGAAAAGATTAGATAGGCTAGTATTAGTTCTGGTTTGTCTTGCACTACCAGAAACTGGCCCTACCCCGACGGCCAAATCAATGCCGACGGCTGCCGTCGGCCTACTTTGCGCTATGCCGACAGCCACGTCTTGGCCGTCGGCGTACCTTGGCCGTCGGGCTACCACGAGCTAAGCCGACGGCACCCGTCGGCATACATATGTCGTCGGCCCAGCTGCGAACATGGCGACAGCAGCCGTCGGCATAACCAG
Source organism: Triticum aestivum (assembly GCF_018294505.1). Classification (NCBI taxonomy): domain Eukaryota; kingdom Viridiplantae; phylum Streptophyta; class Magnoliopsida; order Poales; family Poaceae; genus Triticum; species Triticum aestivum. Next base: position 25,622 of record NW_025225485.1, read on the forward strand.
GCCGTCGGCATACCCGTGGGCCCGGCGACCCCGCCCGTGACCAGCAGCTAACGTCGTCAAATCTATGCCGACGGCCTGGACGGCCGGCCGTCGGCATATATCGTCATGCCACGTCACAGATCCGCGGCGCACCGTCCATGAGCTAAGCCGACGGCTGCCGTCGGCATACATGCCACGTCAGCGATCCGCGGCACGCCGCGCGCCGCCTAAAACCTGGCCCTCTCTATGCCGACGGCATAGCAGTTGGCATAGGTAGACTTTTTTTTCATATGTATTTTTTTAAGCTTTTTTATGTATTATTATATAAACTAACATGTAGCATGTTAAATATAAACATACATATGAATATATATGTAGTTTGTATTTTTTTCATATATTATGAATATATATATATATATGGTTTGTATTTTTTCGAGCACGTTAATAATGTGCGGTCATGTTCTTTTGAATATAGATCATTATATTTTATTAAAATCAAAAACAACTATGCCGACAAAAGTTTTGTGGCGGTTGCAAACGCCCGACACCCGTCTCCAGAGTGTGACCCCCCTCACGTCCGCGGTGTGCCCCCCTCATGGACGGCGCCGGCACCTGGAGGGGGGAAACGGACGCGTCAGGTCTACACGGTGGATGTAGCTGTGGGTTTGGCCCAGATGTTGCTCCCGGGTGTCCCTACGGGTGACCTGACACAACCGGGTGCAGAGGTCCACTGGTCAAAGCCCGTCCGTGGGAAGTCAAAAGGCTAGATCTCGTGGTCAACCGCTCCACGGTTAGGCGGGACGGGGGCCCTGGGGGGGTAGCAATGCCACCGGAGCATCGTACCGGACCCCCATACATGTGTGAGGTGGTGTTGTGGCATGTTCAAAGAGGCGGCACGCATCTCAGGGGCGTGGCCCCCCTAATGGACGGTGCCGCCGCCGGCACCTGGAGGGGGAAAACGGACGCATCGCGTCTGCACGGAGGGGATGTAGCTGTCGGTTTGGCCCGGATGTTGCTCCCAGGTGAGGTCCACTGTGCTGACCTAACACAACCGGGTGGAGAGGTCCACTGTTCAAAGCCTGTCTGTGGAAAGTCAAAGGGCAAGATCTCGTGGTCAACCGCTCTAGGGTTAGGCAGGACAGGGGCCCTAGGGGGTAGCAATGCCACCGGAGCATCGCACCGGGCCCTCATACATGCGGGGTGGTGTGGTGGCATGTTCGAAGAGGCGGCACGCGTCTCCGGGGTTTGGCCCCCCTCACGGACGGCGCCACCTCCGGCACCTGGAGGGGGGAAACGGACGCGTCGGGTCTACACGGAGGGGATCTTGCTGTGGGTCTGGCCCGGATGTTGCTCCAAAGTGTTCCTATGGGCTGACCTAACACAACCGGGTGGAGAGGTCCACTGGTCAAATCCCGTCCGTGCAAAGTCAAAGGGCTAGATCCCCTGGTCAAACGCTACAGGGTTAGGCGGGTTGGGGGCCCTGGGGGGTAGCAATGCCACCGGAGCATCACACCGGGCCCTCATACATGCGGGGTGGTGTGGTGGCATGTCCGAAGAGGCGGCACGCGTCTCCAGGCATGGCCCCCCCTAACGGACGGCGATGACACGGTAGTAGCCATTCTGCGGTAACGATGCAGCGTGAATATTATTAAATACTCGGAGCGCGATAAAATCATGAGTTTTTTTTGCACGACGTGTGCACATGTGCCATAGGAACGATAATATTTTTTTCATAATTTTTGGTGATGGAGAAGTATCCGAAAAATCCCCTCTACGCGGATTGCCCTTCGCGCGTCTACGGCTGTGGCCGGCGGCCTCCGGGGGCTAGCATGCCGCCAAATCTTGCGTAGGCAGCCTCTCATGTGTTTGGAAGTGTTGTGATGGTTGCAAACGCCCGGCACGCGTGTCCGGGTGTGCCCCCCCTCACGGACGGCGCCGCCGCCGGCACCTGGAGGGGGGAAACGGACGCATCGGGTCTACACGGAGGGGATGTAGCTGTCGGTTTGGCCCGGATGTGGCTCCCAGGTGTCCCTCTGAGCTGACCTAACACAACCGGGTGGAGAGGTCCATTGTTCAAAGCCTGTTAGTGGAAAGTCAAAGGGCAAGATCTCGTACCGCTCTAGGGTTAGGGAGGACAGGGGCACTGGGGGGTAGCAATGCCACCGGAGCGTCGCACCGGGCCCTCATACATGCGGGGTGGTGTGGTGGCATGTCTGAAGAGGCGGCACGCGTCTCCGGGGTTTGGCCCCCCTCACGAACGGCGCCACCGCCGGCACTTGGAGGGGGGAAACGGACGCGTCGGGTCTACACGGAGGGTATCTTGCTGTGGGTCTGGTCCGGATGTTGCTCCAAAGTGTTTCTATGGGCTGACCTAACACAACCGGGTGGAGAGGTCCACTGGTCAAATCCCGTCCGTGCAAAGTCAAAGGGCTAGATCCCTTGGTCAAACGCTACAGGGTTAGGCGTGACGGGGGCCCTGGGAGGGTAGCAATGCCACCGGAGCATCGCACCGGGGCCTCATACATGCGGGGTGGTGTGGTGGCATGTCCGAAGAGGCGGCACGTGTCTCCGGGACGTGGCCCCCCTCACGGACGGCGATGACACGGTAGTAGCCATTCTGCGGCAACGATGCGGCGTGAATATTATTAAATACTCTGAGCGCGATAAAATCATGAGTTTTTTTGCACGATGTGGGCACATGTGCTATAGGAACGATAATATTTTTTTCATAATTTTTGGTGATGGAGAAGTATCCGAAAAATTCCCTCTACGCGGATTGCCCTTCGCGCGTCTACGGCTGTGGCCGGCGGCCTCCGGGGGCTAGCATGCCACCAAATCTTGCGTAGGCGGCCTCTCACGAGTTTGGAAGTGTTGTGGTGGTTGCAAACGCCTGGCACGCGTGTCTGGGGTGTGCCTCCCCTCACGGACGGCGCCGCCGCCGGCACTTGGAGGGGGGAAACGGACGCGTCGGGTCTACACGGAGGGGATCTTGTTGTGGGTCTGGCCCGGATGTTGCTCCAAAGTGTTCCTATGGGCTGACCTAACACAACCGGGTGGGGAGGTCCGCTGGTCAAAGCCCGTCCGTGCAAAGTCAAAGGGCTAGATCCCGTGGTCAAACGCTACAGGGCTAGGCGGGACGGGGGCCCTGGGGGTAGCAATGCCACCGGAGCATCGCACCGGGCCCTCATACATGCGGGGTGGTGTGGTGGCATGTCCGAAGAGGCAGCACGCGTCTCCGGGGTTTGGCCCCCCTCACGGACGGCGCCACCGCGGCACCTGGAGGGGGGAAATGGACGCGTCGGATCT
>NW_025225485.1:30115-32332 GCF_018294505.1 Triticum aestivum
ACGACACGTGGCGCAGGTATGTTGACGGCTAGGCCGTCGGCATAGATTTCCATCTATGCCGACGGCCAAGCCGTCGGCATACATGCGCCACGTGTCGTCCCCTGAATCGCCAGCGCTGTTGACGGCGCCGTCCGTTGCCATCAGACGGAAAACAACGCCGACGGCTAAACTATGCCGACGGCTGTCCCACGGCCGTCGACATATGCTCCTATGCCGACGGCTATACTACGCCGACGGTCTGACACATCTACGCTGACGTGATCTACACCGACGAGGCTATGCCGACGGCAGCCGTAGGCATAGATCTATGCCGACGGCAATGGACATATGCCGACGGCCCTGGGCCGTAGGCATAGCCCGCGAGTCCGGTGGTGTTGTACTCCAAGTTGATCGTTGTATTCTTATATATATGGCCCATAAGGCTCAAGCAATACAACAAACTATTTTTCCAAATCCCTTTCTCCCTTCAAACATGGTATCAGCCTAATCGATTCTAAACCCTAGACGTCGCCGCTTACGCACCCGCGCGCCTCCCCTGAGGCGGTCGGCCTCCATGACCGCCGCCGGGGGCCGCGCCGCCCGTACCTAGGGTTCGTTCGCCGGTCGTGTTGACCCGCTGTCCTAGAGAGTCTTTTTCCGAGCCCCTGCTCTGGATTTTTCTCTCTCCCGCCAGTCATCTTGATCGGCGTTTTTTTTTTGGTTTTCCAATCTATACTTGATCGGTTTGTGTCGCCCGCCGCCGCCGTGGACACCAATGCGCCTCTACTCCGACACCGTCGCAACCGGCCGGCTCCTTCACCGACCCGGCGGCCTCGCGCTACAGGCAGCCCCTCACGGTCGTTGTCTGCGCGCCGGCCCGTTGTCGATCTACGTCGACCGTTTCCGCCCTCTCCGACCGGGACACCTGCATCGCCTCAACAAGGCGGCCTCGCGCCATGCGGCCGCCAATCATAGCCGCCGCTCGCGCGTCGGCCCGCCAATCGATCCTGCCACCCGCCTCCGCCGCTTCTGCACGGCGGCCCTGCGGGTTGCCTTGACGGCCTCGTCCCCGGCTACGTCGGGCCGACTGCATCAGGCCCGTCGGATGCCTTGAGCTCGGGCGTCGCTGCTCCGTTGGTCGCTCGGGCCTCGCTGCCCAGGCGCCGGGGCTGCTTTGGTGGCCCGGGTGCCGGTGCTGACGCGCTTGTCCGCACGTCGTCCCACGTCGTCCAACGTCGTCGGCTTCACCTCAGACTCCGCCGCCACCCGCCTCAACTGAGCGGCGTCCCCGACCTCACTTGCGATCGGATTGATCACCCGCCCGCCGCCGCGATTCGCCTCATCTATGTTGTGCGACTAACCTGGCACGTCGGGTGCGCGCGCCTTCGCAGGCCCCGTGAAGACTGTCCCGAGTTCTGCGCGCCCCTCTACCGATCGAGCAATGGGTTGCCGCTGCGTCGGCCCGTCGGGCCGCAGCGCCGCCACCCCGTGGTTCTTCTCCCGGCTGCATCGACCCGCGTCATCGCTGCGTCGCCCCTTCGGGCCATAGTGCCGTGTCCTGCGGTCCCCCGCCGCCCCGAGGCCGTTCGCTCCAAGCTTCCCGTGGCTGCACCGACCCTCGTGCCGCTGCTGCGTCGCCCCATCGGGCCGTAGTGAGCATGGGATGCGGTCCACGCTGCCGACCCGAGACCGTTCCCACGGTTGCGCCGTCCCTTCAGGCCATAGCCCACGGCCCGCGGTCCCCGCCGCCGCTCCGAGGTCTTCCCGATGTCGCCCATTCGGGCCGTAGTGTCGTGGCCCGCGGTCAACTGCCGTCGCCACACGTTGACTTCCCGTGGCATGCACCGTGCCGCCTCAGTTGCCGTGGGAACGCCACCGCCCGCGCTGGTCTTCATCACGCTGTCAGGGTTCTTCGCCTACTTCGAGCACCGCCGTCGCGCTCGTAACCTAGCCGCCGCTCTACTTTGGCCGCTGCCGACGCCGCCGCCCGTCCACCTCCTTCGTCTTCGTCCAGCACCAGCCCATCTCTAGCGTCGCCGTCATCTACCCCAACCACTTCTTCTACTCCGATAACCGCGAGCGACATCGGCCCCGCGCCGGTTGGCGCTGCAACCGTCGTCGAGTTCTTCTCTGCTGGCCCGTCCGACTTCTTTGACATGGCGTACAACTCGTGCAGGTCCCTCGTCTACGCATGCCCGGTGCTGGCAACACCGATGCGTTCCTTCATCCACGACGTGT
>NW_025225485.1:33529-34676 GCF_018294505.1 Triticum aestivum
ATAACTAAACAAACACACGAACAACGCTTCATACGTGCACGATACAACGTAGAAGTCCTCATGGATTGGCCTCCGGCTCCGGCTGTGGGAAGAAGAACCCGGTAAGGGTGGGCGTGCGCGTCGCCGGCTTCCACGGCGTTCCCGGGAACGGCGGCAGGTGCATCTCTGGGAATGGCGGGAGCTCAAACTTAGGCATCGGCGGCAGCTCGTAGTCTGGCAGCCCGGTCAGGTGTGGTGCGGACGGCTCTTCTTCCGAGGGCGGAGCCGTCTCCTGCTCCTGCAGCTTCCTCGCCGCGCTGCTCACGGCGACGGACGAGAGGAGCAGCGAGAGGAGGAGCACGAGGGCGGTGCTCCTCGAGGCCATGCTGGACTTCCTCTTACGTGCAGCTGGCTAGCTAGCGGTCGGCCGGTGTGGTTGGCTGTGGATGTGTGATACTAATACTACTGAGCAGGTGTACGTTGCGTGGTACTTGTAGGGCGCGAAAGCTTGTAGTGCCTCTGCACCGTGTGCCGCGGGAGTCCCGCGATTTGGAACAAGGTTGGCCATCTGCCCGTACGTAGTCGGTTTGGTTAGACGATCGGTGTGGCTTTTTCTAGCTTCAGTTCGATGCAATGGGTGAGAAAGGAGCGGCCGCGGGCAACGTACATGTCCAAGGGAGCAGGTAGGATCAGTAGTTGTGATTAGGCCGACTGTTAAGAAGAAATGGCGTCTCCAAGGAACTCCACCCCGTGGACACGGTTCGTCATATGCGGCCCTTGTGGTGGTGGCGCGGTGCTCATGGGCAGAGCTCGTGCCTCGGTGCTGCCCGACTGTCATGGCCGTGTGGGTGGCGTGGTAGCCGGGATGTGGCGTTCGGTGGCGGTGAGTATTGGCCGGGGTGAAAACCTACTCTATTTTCGGATGGACTGGCGACGGTGAAGATCGCTCCCTTCTTGAAGGTGTCGTCGCGGCTACCCGTCGTGTTGCTCCAGGGGAAACTCTGATCCTCAGATCGGGCGGTGGCGGCGCTCCGGTGTCGTATCCTTCTTGAAGTCGCCGCCTTGGAGCCCACGGTTCGTCATATGCGGCTTCACTTCTTCGCGGTGTTCACGGCTGAAGCCCTCGGTGGCTCTTGTAGTGCTAGGGAGTGTGTTGTTGCGCTCAGCG
>NW_025225485.1:34953-39382 GCF_018294505.1 Triticum aestivum
GGGGCGAAAGTCTTTTTCGATAAGAGCACGCAAGTGTCAACATGGCCTTTGGCCACAAAACGAGTGAGTATATAGCTAAAAACGATGCACTGGAACTTAACAGCCATGTTGCATTTCCCAGAGGTGACCACGTGCAGTGTTTCTTTTCCATGTTTCGATTCATTAAGAAAAAAGAATTGCTAAATTAATTAATGAAAAACTGAGGGAAAACTGTCGCAAATCTTTAAGTGATACACATAAAATACCCCACACACAATACTGCATGAAATGCCTCGTCGAGGTAGCACATTGACATCATTATCGATAATGTGACTGCTTCTTCTTGGTTACCGGCCATTCAGTTTGTTAAACCTCGTGTCATTACACTAACTGTTAAACTTAAGCGTGTGTATTATAGCACGTACTTAACATTTGGTGAAGCATTCATAGAAATAAAAATAAAAATGGTGAAGCATCTAGTTCTAAAGGCGGGCGACTCCAGGTCATGCTACCATAGCAACATTAGGTAACTCTTGTGTCGGTCTCACCACGGGTAACCTAGAAGAAACCCTAGCCGACGGCCTTCACCTCCCCATCTCGCTCCGTTTGTCCCTCGTCAGTGTTGAAGGGTGAGCAAAGCCCACATGGCGTTGGCGACTACAGGGCCGCTTTTCTCTCTCTAGGCGTGGAGTGGCTCGAGACTACTCGACTGCACACAGATGAGGGTCCGGTTGCAGCAACCCGCCAGCATGGAGGCATAGTAGTCGAGGTGCGGTGTTCTGAGGTGTTAAGAGGGATTGTCGTGTTACCAGCTATAACGAAGATGCGGCGGCAGGCTCTCTAGGCTTGCAATGCAACACGGGATTGATGACGTGATGGCACGGCCGTGGTGGTTAGGTGTGCATGGAACCGCGAATTTGCAGGTCGACGGGCATCGCTTGTGGCAGCTAGCCGGATGTGGCTCAACCACAGACGAAACTAGGATCAAGCAGGCCATGGCGTCTGTGTGGCACACATGGTGACAGGGGCTTCTAGGTGTTATTGTGGTGTGCATGTCTACCATCAACGAGAGAGTAGAACAACAGTACCAGGAACAACATGATGGCGCTTCTCTTCCGGCGAAATCTTAATTGGCCGAATAATTCTATGTGAGCAGGCTAGTAGCCTGGACGGTGACATTGGCGATTGACATGCAGGTTGTAAACCATCCTAGTGAAAACCATGATTCACCATCGGCTAGACCAGGCAACGTCGACGCACGCCCACATGCCATTTTCTTACTAAAGGTGTTAGCTTGAAGTTTTGCTTCGGGGGTGATTGTCCCCTGTTCGCATTTGCTTGGACCGTCCAACATTGACGTGCCAACGACGATTCCATTTTTAAGGTGTTGTTTTGGAATATTGTGCATTTTATATTAGCTTGTATATCGGTCAATATGTGGATTGTGGTCCACAGTCATTGAGTTTGTGGTAGGACCGAGGCCTTTGTGGCCATGTAGGTTATTTATATGATCGCTAGGAATTTCAAAATAACCCCAAAATCCTGCATAGCAAACTCAAAGGACATTGCATGCATTGCAAATATTGCATCTTAGAGTTAGTAGTGCGTGCGATGGTTTGCGGGTGAAAGAATATGAAGTGAAAAGAAATATGTCGGTGAGAATTATTGATAATAAATAGTATGACCTAAGATTTTCAAATGTTTTTAAGAGAGAAGGGGAAACAAATGAGATCAACACTTCTATTTTTCATAAACATGCATTTGTACATGTACATTCCATCCACAAATAGACGTCATAGATAAGCACTTCACATCACACAAAGACTCGCCAGAAATCACACAAAGACACAACACGACCAACGGATACATGTAGGAGCGCAAACAAAGAGAAGACAATTTTCATGGCTTGGCCTCCGGCTCAAGGAAGTGGAACTCGGGGATGGTAGGCATCTCGGGCTTCGGTGGTAGCTCCACCTTGGGCAGCTCAGGCTTGGCTGGAAGGTGCACCTCCGGGAACGTTGGGATCTCGGGCTTGGGTGGCAGGTCCACCTCCGGAAATGTCGGCAGCTCTACCTTGGGCAGCTCAGGCTTAGGTGGCAGGTGCACCTCCGGGAATGGTGGCAGTTCAACCTTGGGCAGCGTTGGCAGCTCGGGCTGGTGCTCCTCGCCTTTGGACAGAGCCATCTCCTCCTCTAGCATTCTTGCCGCGTTGCTCATCGCGACGGACGAGAGGAACTGTCCGAGGAGGAATACAACGGTGTTTCTAGAAGCCATTTTTCTGGACGCCTATGGTTGTTCTACGCTTCTAGCTAGCTCTCGTGGTGCGGTTTTGATGTGCGATAGATAGCATGTCTCACGTTCTACTTATAGAGTTCAACAATGCACGCAGTGTGAGGCTTTGCAACAAAGTTGTTCAACTACTGGTGTACACTTCCAGGCCAAGTTGATCTGTGCACTTTAACTTCTAGTCAAAGTTGCTTAGGATTTGGGTGAAGAGAGGCTGAGATAGTTCTCTTGGGCTGTACGGCTGAAGTTGAGGATCATAAACAATTGTTAATTAGGCCAGCTACTAAGACGATCGAAACGCCTTGTTAAGGAAAGACCATCAGATCGCAGAGAACACAAGTACATTAGCAATGGTCGTTGCGGCTGCCAACCAGACTCTTCCCTTTTCTTTCTTCTCCCTCATACGAGCTTGACGATCGGCGGGGCCTTGAGTGGTTATGCTAAAATACTAGCACGTAAATGTTCGGTCATCATATTTTTCCTACATGTGATCCGATTAGTCGAGGTAGTGAAAATTCAATCTACATCTCATCTAGATGAAAAACAATTATGTTTTATCTAACTCCCACATTGTTGGATTTTACTTGGAGATTCATGGGGATTTTTTTCTTTTATTTTTTTGTTCGGTTAATTAATTAGTGAAGGAGTTTTTTTGCGGGAAAAATAGTGTAGGAGTTAGATGAGACTTCTCTAATTCTCACGTAGATGAAAATTAACAAATATGAAAATCCGAATATTTGAGTTCAGTATTTGAACCAAAACGCGTGTGGTCCGCACTGCCGCCTAGAGGTCCTAAAGTTGGTCGTTGCCTATTTGTCCCTATAATTATTTTCGAGCTTCAAACCCTGGTTATAGTTTGCTTGCTCAATCGCTTAACTAGTGATTTGTTCACGGCGCCTGGCGTCTCTGGTCAATATTTTGTAGAGTTGGATACTTGTAATGTTGGTTTGGTTGTCTGTTGTATTATTATTTTCCTTTTTGAATATTTGTCGACATGTCGGTTTCATCCTATAGAACAATTTGAACGTATTTGCCAACTGAAGTGCACACATTCGGATGAAAGTAAAAGAAAGTTGTCGGACACCCCCCATCAACGTTGTCTATGTTGACACATGACACCCGGATCTCTGCCACGCCCGTTCGCTCGATAGTAGTCATGCATGCACTAGTTAGCTGCTCTAGTGACACCAGTGTTCTAAATAGCGGGCTACGGCAAATAGCGGCGACCCTTCAAATCAGCTATAGCGAGGCTATAGCCGGCTATTTTGCAAGTTTAGCGGGCTATGCCACATAGCGGCACCTGTTCAAACCGCTATAACTGGGCTATAGCTGGCTACTTAAAACTTTGACTGACACCCTATCGACACTCTCTGGATCACTAGTGTTTCAGACCGTTGACGCAAACTTAATGATTACAATTTATGCGTCCTCATATCAGGTACTAAAGCTAGGACAACTTAAGGTTGAAGAGAAAAATGTATTTATATAGTTTTAAGTTTTGTCGATGGGAAATGGATAGGTGCAAATGAAGCTTACGGTGAAAACTTAGAAGCATGCATGCTTTTGAAATGCTCTTATGACAAAAGGGTGCGAAAGCATATTTCTCGTATATACCAATATATAAGCAGATCAGTCACAACACTTGCTGAAAACCACAACTAAGCAATCAGATCATCGACACAACACAACAACAGGTACAAGTACGAGCAAGAAAGAACGAAATAACAATGTTGGTAAGGGCGGTTCTCATGGCTTGGCATCCGGCTCCAAGAAGTGGATCCCAGGAACAGTGGGCATCTCAGGCATCGGCGGCAACTCCACCTTCGGCATCTCCGGCTTTGGGAAGTGGAACACGGGAACAGTGGGCATCTCGGGCTTTGGTGGAAGCTCCACCTTGGGCATCTCGGGCTTCGGCGGCAGCTCCACCTTGGGCAACTCCGACTTGGGTGGCATGTGCACCTCCGGGACAGGCGGCAGCTCCACCTTGGGCAGCTCCGGCTTGGGTAGCAGGTGCACCTCAGGGACCGGCGGAAGCTCCACCTTGGGCAGCTCAGGCTTAGGTGGCATGTGCACTTCTGGGAACGGTGGCAGCTCCACCTTGGGAAGCGATGGCACCTCGGGCTGGTGCTCCTCCTTGGATGGAACGGTATCCTCTAGGATTCTC